>NW_026887511.1:0-86294 GCF_032173495.1 Musca vetustissima
CACAGTTATGGACCCATCTTCACGAAATTTTGCATGTAGGTTGGGTTCTGGCCAATGAAGGCCCCTATTGTTTTTGGTGGAGATCCCTTAATATTTAGGGGATGAAATGGACCAAATACTTAATTTTTGTCGGTTTTTCTAGTCGCTCCAAAGGCCGCAATTATAGGCCGAACATCGAGAAACATGGAGAAGGGGATCGAGCTACAGAAAAAGCATGTCTGTTTTGATAAAAATCGGTCAATATTTATAGGGTCAAATGGACCCTGACTTTTGTGTGAAAAATTACAAAATGTGTATTATATAGCGTATATATTTACTACTGAAGGACATAGACCCGAGAAGTTGATAGTATGTTCAAGAGGAATGGTTGACCTTTAAATTGATACCAATTATATTGTCGTATGTACTCGGATGGGGGAGTTACACGTACATATTTTCACGTGCTTACGTATTCAGATATTATTTAGTAAACCATTACCACACTGGAGGAAATATAGAGCTGATTGCTTTGATAGGTTCCATGAGGTTCCAGTTATGGTCAAGGACAACGCCTATAATTTTCCGCGTGGATGAGATAATAATTTGGGGATAAAGTGAACCGAAAACTTATTTTTTGTGTTTTTTGAGTCGATCTATAGGCCATAATTATAAGCCGAACATCACAACGCAACCCACGGTGAAGGAAATCTAGACAAGTGATTAGAAGGGTTGTACTGAATATTAGTAATATTTCTTGACCTCTAGTCGGTCAAGAGGGTGCAAATATCGCGTAATATTGCTCAAGCTCAGAAGAAGTTGTAGGGTATCATATGGTCGGCCCGTCCGACCATATGATACCCTTTAATGGTTTATTTTTTTATTTTTTTATATGTTGATGAAATAGAAGAAAAATCGTATTTTAGCATTTTAAAAAGTGAAAATATATGGAAAACCACATGAAGAGTATCGAAGGACAATACCCCACAAACCAAACCACATGACATCAAGTAGTTTTCAAACTCAAAACTAGAAAAAGGAAAGTCCAAAAGATGAACAGCAAAAATCTCTAGGAGAATGAAATATATATGAATGAGAACCAAAAAAGCCAACCAGCCAGCCAACCAACCAACAAAAGAAACATAACAAAAGAAATGGCAATGGCTTTTGTCTGCATCCGTATGAGCAAAGTCCTTGTTGTGTGAATTGTGCTAAAAGCCAACATCTATTCCATGTTTCTGAGAATGCGACAATAAAGACGACAGATCTTTTCCTGGCTGCTGTTATTGCCATGACATGTCTTGCAAGAATGAACAAAAGGCCAGCGGAATAAGAAGAACAGCGAAGCAAACAGAAAAAAACTATTATTTCAAGTTCCAGCATTTGCAGAATGCCGCAATTTCTTCATTTTAAATACCAATCGGAATTTGAACCACTACTATGACAGTAAAAGCTATTTCTAAACGGTAGAGTTGGCAATAATAAATTTCAACAATGAAAAATGACAGCTATTCAGGCCGACCGACAACAGACCGGCAGGCAAATTGTCTTCTTATTTGTTTGTATGACAACAACAACAACGACGACGAGGAGAATACATAGAAAATGCATTGATTTCACACCAAGAATTTATTCCTTATTCGCATTGGCATTCAGGAGTTGGCATTGATGGTGGTGTTGGTGCTTTATTTGTTTGCCGTCTTTGAGGCGTTTCTGTTTTCTTGTCATCTCCTGATATTTGCCATTAAAATCTTGGAATCGATAATGTGGGAAGAATAAAGAACAAGCTGGGAAAATATTTAAAAATTCTATATTCCAACGAGCATATGTTCGTAATATTAAAATACCGCAACCAAAAAAAAAACACGATAGTAGTTAGAACTTCGGAATGTGAATGAAATGTTATATAAAAGGCAAACATTATAGGTTTTATATAGAAGAACATATACTAGATATTTCTATAGGCTTCATATACATCAAAAACCTTCGACAGGTATTTTTAAAAGATAGCTCACCCAATAGAATACCATAAACTGTTATATAGCCAACTAATATCTAATATTTTCGTGTGATTGAGTTTATTTTATGACCCCATCGCAATTATTAATCAATCACAATGATATAAAACAATTGTATGTTCATTTGGCTTTGACCAATTGTCCTCTCTCTGAGACTCTAGAATTTGGCACCATAGCAGTGCATAATAACAACAATTGTATTGTGTACTTAATTTCTGTCGAACTGGTTCTGATTCAATGCAGTCGCACAATTTTGGCAAATAAATGAGAACGAAAAGCTGTGTCCAAGGATACCATCATCCAAATTTAGCAATGAAATGTATATCTTGGCCGTGGAGGATTTATAGCCCAATACATACACACAAACACACACACACATACACTACTCAGAGAATTTAGTGCATTCAAATAGATTTACAATCACATTTGTATGTAAATATTCTCAGACAAGCAATAGATGTCAATTTAAAAGGATGTAAATCAGGCACGGACAGAGCTTTAAAAAATTCTGTTCTCACGCATCTATCTTTGTGCATGTGTGTCAATGTTTTTTTCTATTGGTTCACTTGAATTTGTGTGAGAAAATAGTGATATTTACTCTAGCGAGAGGGCACGCGAGCGGTGGTTCACCCGATACGGATGTAAATTATATGAAAGCCAAAGTGCCCGTATGAAAGAAAAATAAAAAAAAATCTTATAGATCAACTTGACGAAGTATTTACATACAAGGAAGTCTTAGAGTTAAAAAAAATATAATAAATATTATTTTTTTATTTCTATCAATTAACAGGAATTTTACAAAATATATTTAATTTCCGTCGGTAATCATTGGTTTTAAGGACAATAATTATTTTTTAAATATCCTTTTTTAGAATTGTTTTATATTTTTTTAAAAAGTCTTTTACAGATTACCAAAAACCAATGATTATATTAAAAACCAGTAAGGAAAGTAGTAAAGTCGGACGGGACCGACTATATGATACCCTTCACCACTATAGGTATATTAAACAGGTCTATCAATATATATATATAGTACACATCGAAAGATATATAGGGACTTTGGTGCACCATTTACACGAAATCGGACGAAACTATATATGAAAGCTATATCTAAATCTGGAAGGATTTTCACGAAACTTGGCAGACATCATTCTAGGCTCAATTCAGTACGTTATACCAAATTTCGTGCAAATCGAAATATATATAGGGTCTTTGGTGCATCATTTACCTTAAATCGGGCGAAAATATATATGGGAGCTATATCTAAATCTGGACCGATATTCAGGAAACTCAACACACATCATTCTAGAACTAATTAATTACGATATGCCAAATTTCCTGAAAATCGAAAAATATATAGGGACTTTGGTGCACCATTTACACGAAATCGGACGAAACTATATATGAAAGCTATATCTAAATCTGGACGGATTTTCACGAAACCTGGCAGACATCATTCTAGGCTCAATTCAGTACGTTATACCAAATTTCGTGCAAATAGAAATATATAGGGTCTTTGGTGCATCATTTACCTTAAATCGGGCGAAAATATATATGGGAGCTATATCTAAATCTGGACCGATATTCAGGAAACTCAACACACTTCATTCTAGAACTAATTAATTACGATATGCCACATTTCCTGAAAATCGAAAGATATATAGGGACTTTGGTGCACCATTTACATGAAATCGGACGAAACTATATATGGGAGCTATATCTAAATCTGGACCGATTTTCACGAAACCTGGCAGACATCATTCTAGGCTCAAGTCAGTACGTTGTACCAAATTTCGTGCAAATCGAAAGATATATAGGGACTTTGGTACACCATTTACCTTAAATCGGACGAAGATATATGGGAGCTATATCTAAATCTGAACCGATTTTTCTCAATTTCAATAGTGTTCGTCCTTGGGCCAAATAAGTGACATATGCCAAATTTCATCCAATTCGGATCATAAATGCGACCTGTACTTTGTTTACAATTTAACCTGGACAGACGGACGGACGGACGGAGGGATGGAGGGACGGACGGACAGACAGACGGACATGTGTAAATCGACTCAGAAAGTGATTCTATGCATATTCTCAAAAGGAACCATGTGTCTATCTCGTTTCCTTTTACATGTTACAAACATATGCACAAAGACATAGTACCCTGCACCGCAGTGTGGTGAAGGGTATAAACATTTAAATGATCTTTAATAATCGGGCAGTTTTTGAAAATAATTTTTTTAAAGACCATCAATATTTTTTTAATAGCTACCATATACCATATATAGGAGTCGCTGTTTAAAATAATAGTTTTCAAAGACTATCGACAGCCACGGATTTTTTAAAAATAGTTTTTCAAATGACAGCGAAATACTATAAATTCGTTTTTATATACGCATCTAATCATTTTTTATAGACAACAAAAATTTGCAGAAGGTCCTGTATCCGCTGAATACTATAAAAGTCAAAACAATACTCGACTAAATCTAAAATCATACAACAACTTTATTTTACACAAAGAATCCATGCTGTTTTCTTTAAGTTTCTGTGATATTTGCCCTTTTCTATTTCTATTACATTATTCTATGGAAATAACAAGATTCTTTGTGATGAAGAAATGAAATTCTTGCCACTATCGATTCAGTGCAGTTTTTTTTTCTCCCATTTGTTATTATTGGCATCACAACATTCTTGGTTAGGTTATTAAATTTAATCGAAACTAGTCCAATAATACAACAACAACAAGAGCAGCAATCAAGTTGTAAGACCAGATGCTACTACGGCTACAGCATCATCACAGATATCTTTCTTTGATGACAAGACAAATAGGGCGGGCGGACGGACGGACGGACAAACGGATGTCTCGCAGAAGGTCGCATCAATTCAAATTGGCATACGTTACACGAAGCAAGGAGGAGCGAACGTATATCATTTCTAGTTGATATTATGTATTCGAAAAGCGAGTGATGGAGACGGCAACATCGGCAGCAGCAGCCGTTGCGTCAATAACACTTCTAGCCGTCAATTTGCAAGTGATGTCTGCCAGTTAGGAGGATGTCGTCGTCAAATGGTTTGTATTCAACTCAATTTAGTTTTATCCTCTAGTTTTAAAGGATAATAATCGAATTTGTTATGTCAATCATTTAGTTGAGTTTTGTCTCTTGGCAATTTCTTCTTTTGATATTCTGCTAATATGCATAGCATTTTGAAAATCATGTCTGGAATATCAGATTTTGTGATGCTATAAAGGAATATCACCAAGTGAAAATTAAAAAAAAATACATTTTTTTCTGAGTTTAACAATAAATGCCAGTTTTCAAGTTGATTTTTTTTTAAGAAAAAATCGCCGTTCGTGGATCTTAACAACATTATTATTCCAAGGAATATAACAAATGAGCATCCACATGGCCAATTACTATCAATGAGCCTGGATTATTAAGGAAATATAAAGATATATGGGACATTGTGTATCAGTTACCTTAAATCGGACGAAGATATATATGGAAGCTATATCTAAATCTGAACCGATTTTACCCAATTTCAATAGGGTTCGTCGTTGGGCCAAACAAATAAGCTGTGCCAAATTTCATACAATTCGGATCATAAATGCGACCTGTACTTTGTTTACAATTTAACATGGACAGACGGACGGACGGACATGCATAAATCGACTCAGAAAGTGATTCTATGCATATTCTCAAAAGAAACCATGGGTCTATCTCGATTATTTTTGCTGTTACAAACATATGCACAAAGACATAATACCCTGTACCACAGTGTGGTGAAGGATATACAAATTAAGCTCTGGCTACTATTATATTCTTTCAAGTAGGCTACTATTATATTCTTTCAAGCGAGAATTAAAAAAATTCAGGCAATAAATAAACTTAAATTTGTATAAATATTATTTCAAAATTAATAATTGTAGAAATATTTAAAAATATTTTTCAAAGACTATCATTTAGCTAGAATTTCTATGCCCTCAGCCTTATGGCTAATGCGGGTATATATGCATTGATACGGTGAAAATGTGCCTCATCGAAATATTGGTCTTAGACCTAATCCGTTTCAGAAAGCTTGGAGTCGATTTATAAATGTCCGTCCGTTGTCCGTCTGGCCGGTGTGCAACACAACTCTCGAAGGGAATAACAGATTTCATCCAAACTGTGCACATCTTAATATTTCTTCCAAACATGGGTTATGTTCGAATATTGGGAATATCGGTCCACTCTTTCTCGTACTTTTCCCACAAAATGGTCAAAATTGTGCTAAAAATCATTTTTATAATAACATGCAAACGGACTATCCGATTTGAACCAACCTATGCACAACCTATTACCTTTACCAAGCCTAGATCAAGTTTGAAGGTAGGTCCCACTCCTTCTTCTCCCACACAAATGGTCTAAATTGTTCATATTTATGAATCCAATATCAGGCAAAGGGAATATCTGATTTAAACCAAAGTTTGCACAACATATTGTATTTACCAAACCTAGATCAAGTTTGAAGATCTGACCCATTCCTTCTGGTACCTCCCACACAAATGGTCAACATTTTCAATATTTATAAATCTAATATCAGGCGAATGGAATGACCGATTTGGACCAAATTTTATCTTTATCAAGCCTAGATCAAGTCCGACGGTGGGAACCGTCTACCCTCTCCTCTTGTAGTTCCTACAAAAAGGGTGAATATTAAATATTTGATCAACATTAAATCCGAAACATCTTCAATTAAACATATACCTTATATAAAAATAATAATAAAGCCTATGTATAATTCCGAAGACCTCCTCCGCAAACCATAGGGTGAGAGTATATATATATCTTTCGGCACACAGACTGACATTTCAATAAAAAATATGTTATTATTAATAAGCGTGAGTTTCCTAAATTATGATAATGGGTTTCCTAATAAACGATAAATTTTTTGAAAATAGTTTTTCAATAAGCGGAACATTTTAAAAATATTTTTTCAAGGCTTATCAATTTGCTTGGAATTTTTTTATATATTTTTTAAGAGCTTTTTTTAGGGCTACCAATAATATAGGCATGAGATTGATTGACTTCGCGGCAGCAAAAAACATGGTAGTTAGCAGCACCAGATTCAAGCAACGAGAAATCAAATTGATCGATCAGAGGAGCGAATATCGATTCTGACCACCCGTCTTATGTAGCAGCAAAGGTGCTACATAAGACAACACGGAAACTCGCGTCGAAAAGCTGCAAACACAACAGGTAGCCGAGGCCTACTCCGCTCAACTTACCCATCTGCTTGAAGAAAGCACTTCTTGTCCCGATAATAGTATGGAAGCACAATGTCAAAGAATTGCCCACTCCCTATAAACTGCAGCAAAAGGAACAATTGGGTACCAAAAACCACCACCAAGAAACCCATGGTACGATCAGGAGTGTCGTAATGCTACTGATGTGAAAAGCGCAGCGTATAGGCAACCCTGCAGACAGTAGCAACACGTAAAGTGATGGAGAATTATCGGGAAAAAAGGAGAAACGTGTTTTCAGAAAAAAGAAGAAAGAACAAGAAAAACGTGAGCGTGAGCAAATCGAGATGTACAGGAGTCAGAATGAAGTCCGGAAATTTTACCAACGAGTAAAACACCAAACCGAAGGCTTTGGTACAGGCACAGCCTCCTGTAGATATGAAGAAGGAAACCTGGTGTAAGATACAGACAGCGTGTTGAGGATCTGGAAGGAGTATTTTGAAAAGCTTCTGGTATCAAATAGTGGCGTTAAAGAAGATACCCCAGAACCAATAAGAGATGATGGTATAGAGTGTATACTACCTAGCCAAGATGAGGTCATAAAAACAATTAATCGGCTCAAGAACAACAAAGCAGCAGGAGCCGATGGGTTACCAGCCGAACTATATAAGACTGGTGGCCAGATGCTGTTCAGGAGCATGCACCAGCTGATTAGTACAATTTGGCTAGATAAATGCATGCCCAATGATTGGAACCTCAGCATCCTATGTCCCGTGCACAAAAAAGGAGACAAGACGATATGTGCCAACTACAGAGGAATAAGTATCCTTCCCATCGCATATAAAGTGCTATCCAGTGTGCTGTGTGAACGATTGAAGCCAATGGTCAATAAAATCGTTGGACCATACCAATGCGGCTTCAGACCTGGCAAATCCACCGTTGACCAGATTTTCACGCTACTCCAAATCCCGGAAAAGACCCACGAAAAACACATCGACATATACCACCTATTTGTCCACTATAAAGCCGCATTCGACAGCCAAATCCGTTCAGGGGTGTTTAAAGCCATGTCTACGTTCGGCATTCCTGCAAAATTAATACGGCTATGCAGGATAACTTTAAGTGGCACAAGATCAGCAGCTAAAGCAGGAAAGGACCTATCGGAGCCCTTCAATACCGAACGAGGATTCAGACAAGGTGACAGTTTGTCGTGTGATCTTTTTAACATTCTACAGGAAAAGGTCATACGAGACGCAAAGGTGAACAGATATATAATGGGTCGAACATTGCGAGGGGTAACAGCCACCTTTGACTTTATATACCTTGGTACAGCCATAAATAAAACGAATGACATCAGTTTTGAAATTCGGGGAAGAATTGTGATGACCAACCGATGCTACTACGGTCTGAGCAAACAACTTAAAAGCAAGGTCACCTCCCGCCAGACCAAACCTTACAAGACGCTGATACTACCCGTGCTATTATATGGATCAGAAGCATGGGTACTTGCGAAAGCAGATGAAAGAAAAATTCTCCGAAAGATCTACGGGCCGATCTGCGTCGACGGTGAATATCGGCGTCGAATGAACCACGAGCTCTACAATTTATACGCGGACATCGACATAGTCAGTCGTATTGAGTTGCAGCGACTACGGTGGCTAGACCACGTTGTGCGGATGAATAAGAATGCCCCAGCTCAAAAGGCATATAAAAACGAGCCTACTGATGGTTCCCGTAGAAGGGAAAGGCCAGAATTAGATGGAAATACCAAGTAGAAAACAACATCTTGGAACGTGGTCTTCCAAATTGGTGAAATTGCGCACAAGACCGACGCGCTTGGAAATTTTTTTAAGCTCGGTTTATGGAACAACCGTTCTGTAACAAGCCAGCTAAGTAAGTAAGTAATAATATAGATTTTTTATTAAAGAATAATAACTATAATTAAACCAGAATTTGGTAAAATTTGTACTTTGATTTGTTTTATATTATTGGTTCAAGGACTATGAATAAGAGTTGGCTGTAAGGAAAATATTTGTCTGGGTAGTGCCAAGAAGCATGGATTTAAAAAAAAATGTTATTAGCACTATCACGACGTTAAATATAACTTTCAAGGATTTACAAGAAGCGTCCATTTGTTAAAGAAACTGTTTTTAAGGACCATACATAATGATTGATTTTTTTGATAATATTTTTTCAGTAGTGTTGGCGGTTTATTTGGGATACCATTTGTATTTTGTTTTTGCAAAATAGTCAGGCTGAATCCCAGTTTGTTGTTTTTATAAAAAACAACTATTTATTAGTGGGGAATGTATGGCATTGTTTGACGAGGGGTAAGGCAGGGAAGACTATAGTTTCGGATCACGCCACTGATCCTCATCAGTTCCCTTAGTTTTTTGTTGGGATATTCTCCCCAGAAGCTATTGCTTCTATACAAAAAACCGTTCATACCCAAATGTCTCTTGTAACAAAGCGAAGTACTTAGCTGACCAGCGACATAAACTGTATGAGAATTTCGCTGGAGCCTCACTTCGAGGTTAACAAGGCATTTACAAACAATTCCATACCTTTCCCACTGTAGTGTGTTGTCACATCTGGATATGAACGGTTTTTTTGTATAGAAGCAATAGCTTCTGGGGAGAATATCCCAACAAAAAAACTAAGGGAACTGATGAGGATCAGTGGCGTGATCCGAAACTATAGTCTTCCCTGCCTTACCCCTCGGCAAACAATGCCATACATTCCCACTAATAAATAGTTGTTTTTTTATAAAAACAACAAACTGGGATTCAGCCTGACTATTTTGCAAAAACAAGATAATATTTTTTTTTTTCAAGAAAACACTTGATACTGAATTTCTCAGCTAAATATTTTCCACTTATATATATATATGTATGTATATATATATTTAAGTCAAACTAACGCATGTCCACCATTTCACATTTATTTCGTATTTTAAATGTCACCGAAATAAATATGAATGAATGACATTTTAATGCAAAACAGAGAATAATCTTGTATAAACAGGAAAACAATAAAGTTTTTTTTTTAAAACAAACATAACTTTCTTGATTTTAAATTTTTTTTAGCGAAACAAAAATCCTCTGAAAAGTTGTCTTAGCTTTTCGTAAGTTTAAGTGTTTAAGTGAAAAGGAAACGAAAACATGAATACGGGATTTGTATATTCAAGGAACTCTCGGTTTGTGGATGACTGTTTCAGTGTTTCGTTAGTTGATTTGATGAAATGTGTCAGCGATTGTGTTTGCTGCTGAGATTCTCAAGAATAAATGTCAAGTGGTGCCTTAAAATATATATATATATACGTACGTACATGAAAAGTAGTGAAAATAAGAAAAAAAGCAACAACCACAAAAGCTGAATAAGAAATATAAAGTGCATATTTTTTTCTAAACACTTCGAAGGTAGGCAAAGAACGACATGGAAAGTGTTGTGGCACGTTAAAACATAACAACGTTGAAAGTAGTGGAGAAAACAAAACAACAAAAATAAATACATTTAACAACAACAACAAAACCAAGTCAAAAGTTTGAAATCTCAAGGAAAACAAGGTGTAAAGCGGTTTCTTTGACTTTGCTAAGTTGTTCTTAAGGTGGTGCGGGGCTCTTGGTGGATATACATCCACCCACGTCACTTTTTGTAATAACCATCGAATAAATATGCCAGCATAAATATTATTTTTGAATATTCATCACCAAGGAACCGAGAAAACAAAAGACATCAATGATTGAAATGTAACAGTGGTAGTGAAACAACAACAAAATGAAAAAAATTTTTGATATAAAAAATTATGGGTTATATGGGTACCGCTTGAGGCCAAGCAACAAGTCAAAATCGTTGTTATGATGGGTATCGGATTTAATATTGATTAAATTGGTTATTCTGTACCATTACCCTTATCAGGGATGGTCCGTGTGACGACTTTTTAGATTTTCGACTGTCAAAAAGGTGTAAACGTCGAAAACGTCATATACCTGTATACCTTTAGGTATACCGATCGTCATATCTCGACTAGCTGAGTCGATCTAGACATGTGTGTCCGTCCGTCTGTCCATTATAATTTGTAAACACGATACAGGCCACAGTTATAGACCAATCTTCACGAAATTTTGCATGTAGGATGGGTTCTGGCCAATGAAGACCCCTATTTTTTTTTTTTTTTTTTTTTTTTTTGAAAAGATCGGTTAATATTTAGGGGATGAAATGGACGAAAAACATTATTTTTTTCGGTTTTTCTGGTCGCTCCAGAGGCCGCAATTATAGCCCAAACACCGCGAATTTTTGCATGGAGAAGGGGATCGGGCAAGAGAATAAGCATGCATGTTTTGATAAAGATTTGTCAATATTTAGCGGGTCAAATGGACCCTGACTTTTGTGTGAAAAATGACAAAATTTGTATTCTATGGCATATATATTTACTCCTGGAGGATGTAGACCCGAGGAGTTGATAGCATATCCAAGAGGAGTGGTTGGCCTTTAAATTGATACCAAATATAGTGATGTATCTACTCAGATGTGGGAGCTACATTCAAATATTTACAGGTGCTTACGTATTCAGATATTATTTAGTAACGCATTAGCACATTAGAGGGGGAAATATCGCGCTGATGGCTTTAAAATTGTTCATGAAGTTCCAGTTATGTTCGAGAAAAACGCCTACAATTTTCGGTGATGATCAGATTAAAATTTTGGGATGAAATGGACCGAAAATTAATTTTTTTTGTGTGTTTTCGAGTCGAGTATAATCCGAAAATCACAACCCACCGCGAAGTTAATCTGGACAAGTAATTAGAAGGACTGTACTGAGTATTCGAAAAAGTAAGGAAGAGGTGTTGTTGACCTCTAATCGGGCAAGAGGGGGCAAATATCACGTAATATTACTCAGACTCGGAATAAACATCCTCAGAAAGTTAGAGTTCGTGGTAGTTGTGTAGGGTATCGTATGGTCGGCCACGTCCGACTATACTGCTCCGCTCACTGGTTTTTACATATATCTGACTATTCCTTACTAGAACTGATAACAATTTCTAAACTTTTTTGAGAAGAAAATTTTGAAATTTTTTATTAATTTGAGTAAAGCATGCGTAATTTCCAAATTGATTAATAGAAATAGCTATTTTGACAAAAACCTAATGGAATTGGGTAGGTTTCCGACGATTCTGACGTATGTATTATATGTAGGAAATGTATGCCATTTACGTCATTGTTTCTGACAGGCCATCTCTGACCCTTACCTTTCCTTACCTTGTGGAGGAAATACCATAAGAATAATGCCGACGGGTCTAAACTTCGGACTTGACCCAGGCTTGGTAAAGATAACAGGTAGTACATAGATTGGCTCAAATCGGACATTTCATTTGATTGATGTTGGATTTTTAAATATTGAAAAGGTTCACCATTTGTCAGGGAGGTTCCAAAAGGAAAGGACCAGTGGGTACCATCTTCGGGATTGATCTAGGCTTCATAAAGTAGTACAGTTTGGTCGGACATTAAGTTCGCCTAATATGGAATTTATAAATATTGAAAATGTTCGTTATTTGTGGGAGAGGTACCAGAAGGAGTGGACCAATGGGGTCCATGTTCAGACCCGATCTAGGCTTGGTAAAGTTAGTAGCTTGTGCAATATTTGGTTCAAATCCGTCAGTTCGTAAAATATTATAATATTATTTTTAACACAATATTGACCATTTTGGGGGGAGATACCAAAAGGAGTGGATCGATATTCCCCACCTTCCAACTTGAACTATGTATAGAAGAAATAATACGATGTGCAAAGTTTGGATGAAATTGGTTTCTCCCTTCGAGCGCACCATCCGGCCAAACATGCAGACAAATGAATGGATATTTCTAAATCGACTCCAAATTGTCTGAACGGGTTTGGTCTAAAGAAACATTGGGTCTAAAACCAATATTTCGATTAGAAACCTTTTTTCAATATCAATGAGTATATGCATAGCCTCATTAGCCATAAGGCTGTGGGTATAAAAAGATTTTCTCACAGAGATAGGGATGAAACAATTGGGAAAGTGTTATAATCTTTTTGATTCTTAGGAGAAATGTGTAATCCGCCCAGGAAGCCATTATTGATAATTTCTGGTAAAAAGATTAATCACCCATTGAGTTCGAAGTTTGTCGGAAATTCCGAGAATAGGACTACGTGCAAATGTCATTCGAACCGAAATCGATCTCACCGAACGCGATAAAACAACAGTTGGATGAATTACTCCTCCGCATTATGACTATGTACAACGAGCAATTTAAAAAAAAAACTCGTCGACCTCTTATAAAGCGATAAGAAGGTCTGCATCCAGATTTACTAAAATACCTCATTGAAAATCGGAAAGGGGTACTCCCTTCAAAATTAGGAAATCAATGAGAATTGAAGTATGAAATGATATTTTGGAAAGAGAAACTCTATGGATGATAGAAATCACCCACCCAGCAAGAATCTACATAATAGAGATCCTATTCGGCTACTGACGACTGCTACTGACGGCATAGACGAACAACGTCTATGATGATCACCAGTCGTCGCAGCCGAAAAGGCTAGAAAATAACAAGTGAAAAAGCGTTAAATTCGGCCGGGCCGAACTTTAGATACCCAAAGTGGAACTTTAGAACATACCAAAAAGTGGATTATGTAAACAATAATACAAATTTCAGAAATTTTTAATGGATAATTATACCCTCAGCCTTATGGGTAATGAGGATGTATACACATTAACACGGCGAAAATTTGCCTTTTCGAAATATTGGTTCTAGACCCCATGTTTCTTTGGACAAAATCCGTTTCAGAACATTTAGATTTCATCCAAACTTTGCCCATCTTATTATTTCTTCCAAACTTAGTTCAAATTCGAAGATGGGGAATATCGGTTCACTCCTTCTGGAACAACCACACAGGGGCTAGATCTAAATGCGGCTATAGTTCATTATCGAACCTTACGTTCTAATTTTTAATCTCGCTATCCTCTGCAGGTGAAATGATTACAACAGGGTCTTAGAACCAAATTCAAATCGCGGAACAAATCAGATAATTATTTTAATATAAAAAGGGGGTTATATGGGGACTACGCCAAAAAGGGGGGCGAATATTAATAATTTTTGGTAGGGAGATGTGTTACCTTATACGACTACAAAATACCAAATTGCAGCGAATTCGGTTGAAAAACGCGTTCAAGAACCCCAAAATACCGAAAATTGGGGGTACCCTTATATGGGGGCTATCTGAAAATATGGACCTATATTCATAAAATTTTGTGGAGACATTTTGTATTTATTAAGAACTCAAAATACTAAATTACAGCTAATTCGGCGGAAAAATACGAGCAAAACCCCCAAAATACTGCGAATTAGGAGGTACCGTTATATGGGGGCTACCAGAAAAAGTGGACCTATATTTATAATTTTTTGTGGAGATATTAAGTACCCAATAAGAACCCAATGTAGCAAATTTCAGCGAATTCGGTTGAAAAACGCGCTCAAGAACCCCAAAATACCGAAAATTTGGAGGTACCCTTATATGGGAGCTATGCCTAAACGTGGACCGATAAAGTCCATCTACGAACTTGACCTGCCTGCAGACAAAAGACGACTATATGCAAAATTTTGGCGATCTATCGCCATTCGTTTTGACGCTAGAGTGATTACAACAGACAGACGGGCAGACAAACAGACGGACAGACGGACATGGCTATTTCATAGAATTTCATAGAATTTTACGCTGATCAAGAATATATGTACTTTATAGGGTCGGATATGATTATTTCGATGTGTTACAAACGGAAAAACAAGATTAATATACCCTCCATACTATGATGGAGGGTATAAAAAGAAATTTGGATGAAAACAAAGTTCGGAAAATTCAGTTCAGGATGATTTTTAACTTCAACTCAATTTAATTTTCGAATTACAAACTTATTGTAAAATATTAAAAATATATTTTTATGTATTTGAAATAGAATCTTCCCCTTCCTAAATATTTGAATAATGGGAAGCGTTCTCGCAGCATCAGCTATATTTCTATTTGTGTTGACTTTTCATAAAAAAAACGACGTATATCTTGGATGCTGCACATGAGCATGTTCATGCATCCAGCCATACATCTAAAGCTTAACATTTATATGTCACCATAAAATGTGGTAGTTTGTGGTAGATGTCGAGCGATGTTATAAATTCATGTACTTAGAAATATTTATGTAGGAAACAAAACCAAAAAAAGAAAAAAATGAAACTAAAAACGACTAGAAGAGTAATACTTAACATCACTAACACTTAACCCAGTCAGGCTGAAAATATAGGATGTACATAAGTACCGGTTATGGAGGGCCAGAGAGTGAACATTAATATGGGTTAAAATTTGTAGAATTAGAAAATATTAAATATAAACTTTATTTCAATAGAAGGGCATAACACATTATTAGGGAGGTACCAAAATATGTGGGCCAATAGAGTTAACCTTAAGGCCTAGTTTCTCCTTAAAAAAATCAATCAAATCTGCTTCCAAATCAAAGTCTGATTTGTGGATTCGTAACTCTCTTACCCACTTCATTTTACATCCGAATGCATTTACAAATGTACTCAACTCAACATACACACACCCACACAAACATTGCACTGATTAAAATGCAATCTTTTGCATTTGTGTAAATCTTGTGGAGTGTGTGTGTGTAAATGTTAATTTAAACATGAGAATAGATGGCTTTTACATACATGCAACATTAAGCATAATGAAACAACTGCTAGTTTTCTGCTATGACGTCAGCAAATAGGGGTTATTCCAACACACACGCACACAGTATTAAAAAGTATATTAAAAATAGAACTGGCATAGATAGAACCTTAGTCCATACCGTTGTATTTAATGGAACGCTGACTTCAAAACCGAACAACAATAGGAATGAGAAACTATAATATGCATATCCCTTGCTTGCATGTCCCATACATTTGTACATTTGACATCTCGATTATAAAACCAGTGAGCGGAGTAGTATAGTCGAACGCGGCTGACCATACGATACCCTACACAACTACCACGGAACTCTAACTTTCTGCGGATATTTGCATCCCCTTGCCCGATTAGAATCTCTTCTTTTCACTGACATATATGCCGAATATTACTAATATTCAGTACAGTCTTTCTAATTACTTGCCCAGATTCCCTTCATCGTGGCTAGAGTTGTGACTTTCGGCTTATAATTGTAACATATAGATCGACTCAAAAAAAAAAAAAAAAAAATGTTTTTCGTCCTCTTCATCCCAAAATTATTATCTGATCATCACCGAAATTATAATGGTTGAACTTGACCATAACTGGAATCTCTATATTTCCGCCCTCTAGTGTGGTAATGGGTTACTAAATAATATCTCAGTACGTAAGCACCTGCGAATATTTAAGTGTAACTCCCACATAAAATTGGTATCAATTTATAGGCCAACCACTCCTCTTGGATATAATATCAATTTCCCGGGTCTATGTCCTTCAGGGGTAAATATATACGCTATAGAATACTAATTTTGTAATTTTTCACACAAAAGTCGGGGTCCATATGACCCGCTAAATATTGACCGATCTTTATCAAAACAGGCATACTTATTCTCCGGCCCGATCCCCTTCTGGACCATAATTGCGGCCTCTGAAGCGACCAGAAAAACCGACAAAAACTTAGTCTTTGGTCTATTTCATCCCCTAAACATTAACCGATCTTTACCAAAACCAATAGGGGTCTTCATTGCCCAGAACCGATCCTACATGCAAAATTTCGTGAAGATTGGTCCATAACTGTGGCCTGTATCGTGTTTATAAATTATAATGGACAGACGGACACACATGTCTAGATCGACTCAGCTAGCCGAGATATGACGATCGGTATACTTAAAGGTGGGTCTAGGACCAATATTTCGCGGCGTTACAAACTCTTGGGGCTGCACAAAGCCATAATACCCTGATAACATAGTTGTGTAGGGTAAAATTGTTAATAAATAAAAATAAAATCACTGTCCACGATAGTATTATAACAAGTAAGTGCAAGATTTGTCTCAAATCGAACATTCCATTCGCCTAAAATTGGATTTACAAAAACGTTGACTTTTGGGGGGGTGGGGGGTTGTGTACCAGAAGGAGTGGACCAATGGGCCTCATCTTCCTACTTGATCTATGCGTGGTAAAGATACTAAGCTGTACAAAGTTTGATTCATTACTGATAGCCCGTTCGCACGATTTATTATAAAATTATTTTGTTGCTCAATTTTGCTCCATTGTGGTGGATGTACTTGAAGGGGTGGACCAATGGGTCTAGTCTTTTGACTTGATCTAGGCCTGTAGTTGTGGGGTAAGTACAGGGTTGCCCATATTCGACGGACCCATCTGGCAACGCCATAACTTTTGACAGAGATGTCACATCGCTTAATGACATACCCCGTTTGAAGCGTCAGTCCAAGCAGATTTTTACCATAAACCAATAGTTAGTTGAAATTTACATTCAACAGAAGAAGTCAATTGTGAAAACTCAACGTGCTTTTAAAACATTAAAAAAATGTGAGATGTGCGCCTTCTAAGAACACCATTAAGCGTTTATACGGAAACTTTTCAACTGGTAAGGCTCTTTCTAATCCGAAGAGGCCATATAAAAGTCGACCAAGGCGATCGGCCGAGAATATCGTTGCCGTACGACCCAGAGTTGAGAGTTTCCCAAGAACATCCCAAAAGCGCCGTTCTCAGCTGTTGAGCATTGCTCGGTCCACTTTACAACGGATTATTCGCATTGATTTGCATTTGTTCCCGTACAAACTTCAATTGACGCAAAGAATGTTGCCTGCGGACAGGCCTCGTCGATTGGAATGGGCCCAAAGAGTCATCGAAATGGCCGAAGATGACGAGCAATTTTGGAACAAAATTATCATGTCCGATGAAGCCCATTTCACATTGAATGGGACCGTAAATAAGCAAAATTGCCGTTTTTACGCCACTGAAAATCCTCGGGAGATTCAAGAAGTGCCTCTTCATGACGAAAGAGTCACAGTTTGGTGCGGCGTTACTGCGAAAACGGTCATTGGGCCGTTTTTCTTCCTAAATGAAAATGGCCGTGCTGTTACCATCAATCAGGAGCGTTATCGCGACATGATGACCAATTTTGTGATGCCAATTATTCGTCGAAAGCGTATGAGGCAGTTCTGATTTCAACAAGACGGCGCTCCACCGCACATAAGTCGCATAACAATCGATTTTCTGAAGAATTGGTTTCCGGGCCGTTTGATGTCGAAATGTGGTGATTTGGACTGGCCACCGCGTTCGCCCGATTTGACGCCGCCTGACTTCTTCTTGATATTTGAAGTCAAAGGTTTACGTTAACAAGCCAAGGACCGTAGAAGAACTCAAGGACAACATTCGTGAAGAAATAGCCGCTATTCCGGCCGAAACGATGGAAAATGCAGCAAAAAGGGCACAATACGTCATCAACGCCAGAGGCGGCCATGTGAGAGATATCATATTCAAAAATTGATGTAAACAAATCTACTTGGAACAAATTAAATGATTAACACTGCCAACCGCCAAATTTTTATTTTTTTTCTTTGATTTAAAAACAAAAAAAAAAAACTTGGGTCCGTCGTGTTCATAAAAATATGAACATGATATTTGGTTGTATTAGTTTAGGATGTTTTAGACATTTACATATGTCATAAATAGTCCAGTCCTAAAATCTATTTGTGTGTACATGTATGCACATAAGGGATGATAACTTTGTGGATATATATGTATATATCTTAACGTTATAAATATAAAACCTCTACGAGCAAAACAAACTGCACTAATTTCTTTTGTGCTTCGATTGCGGATTTATGAAACAAATAATTTAAGGATTATAATATTATTCAAAATACATTTGTCCCTTTTACGTTTTTTCCGGTCTTTTTTTATTTTGAGTTTTCTTTTTCATAAAAGATTCAATCACCTGATGAAAACCACAATTTACAAAAGAATTGGTTATTTCATGGAAGAAAGGTTGTAAACATAGAAAAGGTTAGCATTAATTTTAATCTAACAATAAAATCTTTATTTAGCTTTAAGGAATTATGTTTATAGCACAATAACCTGAATATATGTACAAACAATGTGTGATAAATGGGAATTTCCAGTGAATATTGTAGAGCCGTATCAAAAAGAATATTGAAAGTGTTGGCATTTGTATAAACAAATATTAAGCAAAATATTATTTGGTTTTTGAAGATCAAAGAGTTGCATTTTTCTACTTCAAAACAAAACAATATCGATTTAGTTGCTTCAATTTGCCTGCCTGCCCATTGAAATCACTTACATACTTACTTAGCTGGCTTGTTACAGAACGGTTGTTCCATAAGCCGAGCTTAAAAAATATTTTCAAGCGCGTCGGTCTTGTGCGCAATTTCACCAATTTGGAAGTCCACGTTCCAGGATGTTGTTTTCTACTTGGCCTTTCCATCTAATTCGAGGCCTTCCCCTTCTACGGAAACCATCAGTAGGCTCGTTTTTATATGCCTTTTGAGCTGGGACATTCTCATTCATCCGCACAACATGGCCTAGCCACCGTAGTCGCTGCAGCTCAATTGTTCAGCTCGTGGTTCATTCGACACTGATATTCACCGTCGACGCAGATCGGCCCGTAGATCTTTCGGAGAATTTTTCTCTCAAACACCCCAAGAGCTGCCTGATCTGCTTGCGCAAGTACCCATGCTCCTGATCCATAAAATAGCACGGGTAGTATCAGCGCCTTGTAAAGTGTGAGGTTGGTCTGGCGGGTGGTGGCCTTGTTTCTAAACTGCTTACTTAGACCATAGTAGCATCTGCTGGCCATCACAATCCTTCTCCGAATTTCAAAACTGATGTCATTCGTTTTATTTATGGCGGTACCAAGGTATATAAAGTCCTTAACTACCTCGAAGCTGTTGTTCTCAAGTTCCACAGTTGGTCCGAGTCTACTGGACGTCTTGCGCGTTGATGCCATCAGCTTGGCCTTCTCGCTGTTTACTGCCAGACCCACTTTGGCAGACTCCTTTTCAATTTGATCAAAGGTGGCTGTTACCGCTCGCAATGTTCGACCCATTATATCGATGTCATCGGCGTAGGCGAGTAACATGTGTTGTTTGGTGTACAGAGTGCCATTTTTGTTCACCTTTGCGTCTCGTATGACCTTTTCCACCAGGATGTTAAAAAGATCACACGACAAACTGTCACCTTGTCTGAATCCTCGTTCGGTATTGAAGGGCTCCGATAGGTCCTTTCCTATTTTAACTGCTGACCTTGTGCTTAACTTAAAGTTATCCTGCATAGCCGTATTAATTTTGCTGGAATGCCGAACGTAGACATGGCTTTAAACACCTCTGAACGGATAGGGCTGTCGAATGCGGCGTTATAGTTGGCAAATAGTTGGCATGTGTCGATGTGTTTTTCGTGGGTCTTTTGCAGAGTGAAAATCTGGTCAATGGTGGATTTGCCAGGTCTGAAGCCCCATTGGCAAAATGTTTACTTCTTGTTATAAAATGAGGGCTGTTGTTGTACTCTTTAAAAATACACCACAAATATGTTATAAACACATCGGACTGAAATGTTTGAATGAAATCTGCTACATATATATATGTATATGATCTAACCCAGCAAATACAATTGACAGACATTGGATTCGAAAATTACATAAAGCTTTCAAATATTGGATTAAAAATTCCATCGATCGTGTAGGACATTCGACATTTGGTTTGCTGGGAAGTAACAATAATAAGCTCGTAGGAGTAGGCAACTATATCATATGGGCCTCAAGTTAGAGATTTATTATTTTTTTTTCTTAATTGAAGGGTTAATATCGACACAATAAAACATCAATTTAGAAAAAGTGAGGTCCGATGGCCCCTTAGGACAATAACAGTCATACAACGCAGGCGCACGTTGAGGATGAATAGGCTTAAAATTACGCTTGGGATGTCCGAGCCCCAAATGAGACAATTTTGACGTAGCTGTCGAAGAGAAAAGGGGCCTGATCAGTTAAGATGATTTTTCGATAGAATTTCAGAGTATTTTTCGGCACTTCACGGTTCCAATCATCAAAGACCGGACATATTTTATGGTTGGCCGACTTGACTGATTGCATCAACGAAACTTTTAAGCCTTAATATTCATGTTGTTATGCAAAATACGGTGCTTAGTCGTTGGTGGAATGTCCAGATCCAAAGGAATGGACAAATTTGCATTATCTTCAACACTTTGGGATACAGTAGCTTTTTTTGTATTCTTTGTATCGACATCAATTTCTAAATTGGAGTCCGACAAAATGTTTCACGACAAAGTAGAAGGAACCAAACTAGACCCATAATTATTATTGAGGGTATTCTACAAATAAATTTCTGAGTCGTTTTATGCGTGTCATGCAACTAGGAACATCTCAATCGATTAGCCCAAGAACGAACCATATTGAAATGGATGATTATCGTTCAGATTTATATATAGCTTCTCTAAGTATTTTAGTCCGATATGATGTAAATGGTGGATATAAAAAGCGCAGCGTTCAAATGTTCAATTGGGATAACATTTTGTGCTTCGATCCAAAATAAGTACAAAAATGTTAAATTGGGAGAAAATTTTGTACAACAAATGGAAATAAGTTTTGTTAAAATTTTATACAGCGGTAAGAATAGAGTTCCTATTTAAATAGCTTTGCAGACCATATGGCGTATACGAATTGCGGCAATGTATACGCCAAGATGCACAGTAATTTATTGGATTATATCTCTACTTGGATTATAATTTGAAATTCCGGGTGGAGACCATATCTACCCTTTTTTAATTTCATTTATCAAATAGTTTCATTTGCAGATATTTCCCGCACGATTTCTTGTAAATGACCACCAAAACCAATGTTTGTCTAATTGACTCGGAATTTTATACAGCGGTAAGAATAGAGTTCCAATTTAAATAGCTTTGCAGCCCATTTGGCGTATACGAATTGCGGCAATGCACAGTGTATTATTAGATTATATCTCTACTTGGATTATAATTTGGAATTCCGGGTGGATACCATATCTACGGAATTTTTCTAATTTCATTTTTTCAAATAATTTCATTTGCAGATAGTTCCGCCCGCTTTCTTGTAAATGACCACCAAAATCCAATGTTTGTCTAATTGACACGAAATATTATACAGCGGTAAGAATAGAGTTTCGATTTAAATAGCATATACGAATTGCGGCAATGTATACGCCACGATGCACAGTAATTTAAGGAATTGAAATCGATTGGGTTATTAGTTTCGTGTCCGCCATTGCAAAACCAATGTTTGGAGAAAACCCCGTTTAAAGTTTGAGAAGCCCTTCAGGCTTCACTTGATGCTCACACAATAATTCGGCTATATCAAAAAAAAAAATTGACACCGAGAATGGATAACCTACAATGTTATGACTTTTAATGATTCTAAACGCCTTTTCGTTCGCAAGCCATTTTCCGTAGTTGTCGTTTTCCTCAAAGCTCCTAACAAATTGAATTGGTACCTCAGGACTCATTGATGGATTTTATATGTATTGATCGATATATGTGCGTAAATTTTCCGATATAGCAAAGTCATCACTGATATACGTAGAACCTATTGCAGCAACTGCATTTCGATTCACGTTAAAATAAGTTAGACACCTACGTGGATGTAAATTTAAAAATTCAGAACATATTAAAAATAGTATTTATAGTCAGAAATATAAAATTTGATACATTTTCTGACAACTCCATCCCTGTTGCTAATTTAATATTCAATGTTTTCATATTCCGGCTACTACCAACGAATCTACATTAAAGGATTTAAGCAGCATGCAATCGCATATGCATGTATGCAAATGTATTGGCATTGTGTTGTTGTCGTTGTATGCGTCTGGTTTTTGGTATTTTCTGCTCTAATTTCCACATAACCATGAGCACAAGAAACAAAGAACATATAAAACCAAAACATACGACAGATAAAGCAAACCGTCATAGAATAATGTGGGTAAAATAATCGTTGTTCGTCAACATAGGAAGTAAAAACCCGAAATTGAACTTTATACAGTCATCAAAGTTCATTTAAAAGTCGTCAATTTTTTATTTTATTTGAAAATATTTTGAAAATTATATATTACGAAACGGCCACTATGCCTTCAGGTATTTTTTGAATGAATTTATTGTAAATGTCCCACTTTAATACACCAGCTCACATGGTCAGAGTGAGTATCGGATGTTCAAAAATTAAAGTTGACATACACACACACAAACCCACCAAATATGTATGTATATGAAAATCCTCACACAAATAGACTTTTTCATATTTTAATTAATCATTCTAGATTTAAAGGTGTTTTGTATATTTTCGAATGTTTCCATATGTAAATACATACAAATGTATGTGTGTTCGTGTATATATGGCTGTATTTTAGTTATCCACATGCAATCACAGATAAATGTGTATTTCAATGTTTTTCAAAAAGTCCCTTTTGAATTATTAATCAAGCTACTTTTAACAAATAAATAATTCTTAATGATCTACACTATAATACAAATTGTAAGCTATTAGCAATGAAATGAAAATGTCAAGAATATTAAAAAAATTTAAGAAAAATGGAGAACATTTAAGTCTTATATTGCTACTATAACCTCTAGATTATCTATAAACAATAGAAACCTTCTAGGTCGAAGTAAGACTATAATTTCGGGCTTTTCCAGAAATATTTTATTGCCTATGGAAAAAACAATAAAACAAAAAACTAAGGGTTATAGTCCACAGACGATATGGGTGTATGCTATATTCTAGGTCCCTAGAAAAAATATCTTTAGATCTTCTATAAAAAATAGAATACCTCTAGGCTTTTTAAAGAAGTTATGTAGAATTCATATAGGCACCTTTTAGAAAATAGCAGGCCTCTAAGCTTTATAATATAAATATAATATACAGCATATAATATAGAGAAAAAAGACCTAGAGGTTCGGTAGACAACAGAAGATACATAGGTCTTCTTATAGGATAGTGCCAAATTTGATATTCTAGGTAAAACAAAAATTTATTTATATAAATAATCGACTGCGATCTTTTCATCGTAACTTATGATCCAAAACCATTTTAGAACCAGTAAGGAAAATAGTAATGTCGGACTGGGCCGACTATATGATACCCTTCACTATTTTAGTTATATTTTACATATGTATCCTAACAGGCGACGCCTTTTTTATAAATCTATATCTGAACCGATTTCAGGGAAACTTGCCAGAAACTAATTTATCAGACATCATTCTCAATCTTATTTATAACTCTATGCCAAATTTCGTGCACATCAAAAGATTTCCAGGGAATTTAGTGGACTATTTACCTAAAATCGGGCGATTTTCTCGAAACTTTGCACACATCATTCTATACATAATTTAGTACGCTGCGCCAAATTTCGTGCAAACCGAAAGATATATAGGGACTTTGGTACACAATTGACCTTAAATCGGGCGAAGCTATACATGGGAGCTATATCTAAATATGAACCGATTTTCTCAAAACTTTTCACACATCATTCTAGACTTAATTCAGAACACTGTGCCAAAATTCGTTCAAATCAAAAGATTTCCAGGGAATTTAGTGGACTATTTACTTAAAATCGGGCGAAGCTATATATGAGAGCTATATAA
Organism: Musca vetustissima; assembly: GCF_032173495.1. NCBI lineage: Eukaryota > Metazoa > Arthropoda > Insecta > Diptera > Muscidae > Musca > Musca vetustissima. The sequence continues at coordinate 24,881 of NW_026887511.1, forward strand.
CAATCTGAACCGATTTTCACCAAACTTTGCAAACATCATTCTAGACCTTATTGATTACGCTGTGCCAAATTTCGAGCAAATCGAAAGATATATAAGGGAATTTGGTGCACCATTTACCTTAAATCATGCATAAATCGACTCAGAAAGTGATTCTATGAATATTCTCAAGAGGAACCATGGGTCTATCTCGATTATTTTTGCCTGTTACAAACATATGCACAAAGACATAATACCCTGTACCACAGTGTGGTGAAGGGTATAACTAGGTTTTATCTTTTGGTCTTCTATAAAAAATAGAATACCTCTAGGGTTTCTAAAGAAGTTATGTAGAATTCATAAAGGCACCCTTTGGAAAATAGGAGACCTCTAGGCTTTCTATGGAAAATATAATACAAAGAATATAATATAGAGAAAAGAAGACCTAGAGGTCCGGTAGACAACAGAAGATATTAACAGATAGTAAAAGACAGATACATAGGTCTTCTTATAAGATAGTGCCATGTTTGATATTCAAAGTTTTGATATTCAAAGTAAAACAAAAACTTATTTATATACATAATCGACTGCTTATTTCAAAATAAAGAGGATATAATGCCGTAATTTGAAAACATAACGTAAGCAAAATCTACACTAAGAGCACAGTTATAGGACCATATCCTTTTCATGAAATTTTGCATTATCAATTTCTTCAATTATTCTATATTTGAGGTCTTGAATTGATGGTGGGTTATTGGCATTGTCTCAATTCTTCGAGAAAAATAACACGATTCGGAAACATTTTCCGTGACCGGCCTTCAGCCGGGGATTTAAGACTTTCTCCTATGGACAGATGCCAACACCGGCTACGCGGCAGAAACTGCTTCTAAATAGAATATGTTTTGTGTAGTCGGGCTTTGGCCGGAGATTTTCGACTTTCTCATATGGACAGATATGGGCCTTACAACTCTACAAAAACAAGGAAATTCCTTGAGAATTTCCTTGTTTTTGTAGAGAATTTCCTTGTTTTTGTCTTTTCATCCACAACAGATACAGCCACATATCGCATCATTTGGAAAGGACAAATCGTGGTCTATTATTTGAGTCTGGGTTGGAGAGGGACTATAATGGACCCAAGTTCGACTTGTAGGGAGTTTTTCAAAAGCGGGGACCAAAACCCAAACACCTGTCGATAGCGCCATCTTTTCTTCGTAACTTATGATCCAAACCCAGTGAGCGGAGCAGTATAGTCGGACGGGGCCGACCATATGATACCCTACACAACTACCACGAAAAGCAGACATTCCTCGGACTATTGACCGATGATCATCTAAACAACCGCTCTAAGTATTTGGTCAGATCCCCTTCACATTGTAAAATAAGTGATGTTCTGCTATAATAATTGCCTCTAGAATGACTAGAAAATCTGACAAAATTAAAGTTTTCTGTTCATTGCACCCTCTGAATGAAATCTCAACTTCACCGAAAACTATAGGCGTCGTCCTTGACCACAATCGAAACTTCATGTATAATTTCACGACATTCCCGTCCTCTAATGGAGTAATAGTAATACTATGCACATAGTCACCTTTGCCTAATTAAGGATAACTCCCACATCAGAGTATATACAGCCATATAATTGGTATTAATTTGAAGGTCAACAACTCCTCTTGGATATACTATTAACTTCTCGGGTATATGTCCTTCAGGAGCAAGTATATATGCCCCCAGAATAAAGATTTTGTAATTTTTCACACAATAGTCAGGGTCCATTTGACCCGCTAAATATAGACCGATCTTTATCAAAACAGGCATGCTTAGTCTTTGGTCCGATCCCCTTCTTCATGCAAAAATTCGGGGTGTTTGGGCCATAATTGCGGCCTCTGGAGCGACCAGAAAAACCGACAAAAATAAAGTTTTTGGTCCATTTCATCCCCTAAATATTAATCTATCTTTTCCAAAAACAATAGGGGTCCTCATTGGTCAGAACCCAACCTACATGCAAAATTTCATGAAGATTGGTCCATAACTGTGGCCTGTATCGTGTTTACAAATTATCATGGACAGACGGACGGACGGACACACATGTCTAGATCGACTCAGCTAGTCGAGATATAACGATCGGTATACTTAAAGGTGGGTCTAGGACCAATATTTCGCGGCGTTACAAACTCTTGCGCCTGCACAAAGCTATAATACCCTGACAACGTAGTTGTGTAGGGTATAATTATAATTCATCTATAGACAATATAATACCTTTGCATCATCCCCAGACATTAGAAGACATATTCATAGATAGTGAAACACACTTAGGAACTCTGTAGACATCAAAAAGCATGTAGGTCATCTGTTGACAGGAAACCTTTAAGTTTTCTATAGACAGGACAATATCAGACCTGGAGGTGCTCCATGATCCAAACATTTTAAATTACCACTATTATAAACAAAATATTTCAACTTACAGTTCTCCATTACTTCTGTTTGCACAAAATATTACATCCAATAAAACTTACCTAAAAAGAAGCAAAAAAGAGAAGAAAAAAATCAAACTATTAAATTTTGGTTTGCAAAACTACAATTTAGGTCCTATTAGGAAAAAATAACAAAAAAAAAAGCATCGAAAATTTAAAGCTTTAGACGAACGAACAATAACTTCCATTATCTTTTGAAAATTTCATTTGATATCATTTATCATAATTTAGCTACACAAATCACTCATAATTGTTAATGGCATTTTGTTGAATGGAATTGCTTTTTTCCCTCTCTCTATATTTCTGTCTGTTTGTCTGTGTGGTATGGTGTGCATTACTATGGCTGTGTTCGTGTGGAAGGAATGAAAACAAAACTAAACGCAAATGGCAAACAACGAATATTTAGTTTTCAAATGGATTTATGAGCAAAGTATTTTATAACAACTGTACCACCACCACCACTACTACTACCAAAACTAGCAAGTACTATTGTTGCTGTTGCGGCCGGTTTAGCCTGTAGCATAGCCATGCCCACATTACTGCCATAAGCGAGTACTCACAAGCATTTGCAGGATAACAACAGGGCTCCATACTCACAACATATACACGCACACACACATATTCAGACTACAATAATCTTTGGGACAATAGTTTTAGAACAACGACAAGGGCCAGAAGTGAAATGAAACGAAAGATACGGCCAAGAGAGAATGAGATGATATTTATGTATGTAGTCAGATATGGATGGATGTGGACCCCTCCGAACAATAGCTACGAATTGTGTTCCTCATATACTACTTGTGTGTGTGTATGTGTGTCATTGTAATTGTGGACATTGTAATTTCCATAGTTTATTTTTGTGAAAAGCATAGACAGCCATCAGCAAGAAAAGACCTGGACCAAGTACACAGAAAAATAGGAAAAACTATTCGAAAAACTATATTTGAAATGGCCAAAAACTACACAAGAGCCATTCAACCAAACTGACAAGGATTTGCAGCCATAGATTGTTCCTGATGTTGTTGTTGTTGCTACCGATGTTCACTTGAATATGTTTGCATATCAAATATTGTAGTCGAGGTTCGCATGAATAGAATATCCAAATATTCCGAAAAAATAGAATTGAAAACCAAAAATTCAACGAAAAACTTGTAGAATAAATTGTGAGTGGTGATATGAAAGAGATGATAATTCAAACACACAACAACAATGCCAAAAAAAATCTACGGACTACAAAGAAGTTGGCATATATGAATAATGTACGAATATCGACAAGGGATAATCGTTAGAAAATATATGCAAAATGTTTTATTTTTTTTCGAATTGTCGTAAAAAGAAATCTAACCAATGTAGAAAATTAGATTATTATTTTGTACAGTACTGAGAATTGATTAAAAACGTGTACCGTTATCCAATGTACGAACAGGAACCTCAGGTCAGAATTTGGAATATATTTTCTTATACCAATTTTATTGGGTATACAATTTTTTAATTTCATAAACGAAAGCTATTAAAGCAATTAAACGAAACCTCTACCGTGCCTCTTTTTATGTTTGTATTTCGGATGCTATGTCTGTTCTATTGTCGTTTGATTTGTTTGCCTGGTTTTTGTCAACAGAAAAGCAAGTTCAGGTCAAAGGAAGCAAAGTCAAACAAATTATGATTAATTGTACGCCTGTGGAAAACAAACTGCCCTTTTGTTATCATTTTAAGGGATGTCAACATCAGATATCATTGACGGTAAGGCAGTAGCTTTCTGCTGTGGCAGGTCGGCATTATTTTTTAAAAATTCCTTTTCTATTGAAAATCATAAAAAGTATTTCGTAATATATTTCTGTACAAACTAAAAAAGTTATTCTTGGTTTACGATTGGCAATAGACAACACAAATCCTATGGCCTAATAGAAGTCCTCGTGGTATTTTATGTTTACTACAGATGATTGACGTTAAAAAATCCATGCCTATTGGCTTTTATTTTATTTTTGTTGGTTTTTCTGGTCGCTCCAGAGGCCGCAATTATGACCCAAACACCACGAATTTTTGCATGGAGAAGGAGATCGGGCCAAAGAATAAACATGTTTATTTTGATAAAGATTGGTCAATATTTAGCGAGTCGAATGGACCCAGACTTTTGTGTGGAAAATGACAAAATTTGTATTCAATGGCGTATATATTTACTCCTGAAGGACATAGACCCGATAAGTTGATAGTATGTCCAAGAAGAGTGGTTTACCTTTACATTGATGCCAATTGCATTGTCGTGTGTAGTCGGATGTGGGAGTTACACTTAAATATTTACAGGTCCTTACGTATTCATATATTATTTAGTAACGCATTACCACACTAGAGGGCGGAAATATATCGCGGAACGCTTTGAAATTTTCCATGAGGATCCAGGTATGGTATGGACAACGCCTATAATTTTCGGTGATGATCAGATAATAATATTTGGATGAAGTGAAAACTTAATTTTTTGTGTTTTTTTATGAGTCGATTTATAGGCCACTATTAAAAGCCAGACATCACAACACAACCCACAGTGAAGGGGATCTGGACAAGTAATTAGAAGAGCTGAACTGAATTCTTGTAATATTTGAATTCTTGTAATATGGCTAAATATTGCCCAAGCTCAGAATATCGAACCATAGAAATTAGATTTTCGTGGAAGTTGTGTAGGGTATCATATGGTCGGCCCCGTCCGACTATACTGCTCCGCTCACTGGTTTTAAAAATGACGCTTTAAAAAATCCACGTCTATTTATACCCTTCACCACACTGTGGTACAGGGTATTATGTCTTTGTGCATATGTTTGTACCAGGCAAAAGGAAACGAGATAGACCCATGGTTCCTTTTGAGAATATGCATAGAATCCCTTTCTAAGTCGATTTACGCATGTCCGTCCGTATGTCCATGTTAAATTGTAAACAATGTACAGGCCGCATTTATTATTCGAATTGAATGAAATTTGGCACAGCTCATTCATTTTGCCCAACGACGAACCCTATTTGGGAAAAATCGGTTCAGATTTATATATAGCTCCCATATATATATTTTCGTCCGATTTAATGTAAATGGTGTACCAAAGTCCCTAAATAGCTTTCGACTTGCACGAAATTCGGCATAACGTACTGAATTGAGCGTAGAGTGATGTCTGCCAAGTTTTGAGAAAATCGGTCCAGATTTAGATATAGCTCCCATATATAGTTTTCTCCGATTTCAGGTAAATGGTGCACCAAAGTCCCGATATATCTTTCGATTGCAGAAAATCGGTCCAGATTTAGATATAGCTCCCATATATAGTTTCGTCCGATTTCATAAAAATGGTGCACCAAAGTCCCTATATATCCTTCGATTTGCACGAAATTTGACATAGCGTACTGAATTTAGTCCAGACTGATGTGTGCCAAGTTTCGTGAAAATCGGTTGAGGTTTAGATATAGCTCCGTTATACTATAGATTGATTTTAAGTAACTGACGCACCAAGGATCCAATATATGGCTGATAGGAACAAAACGTACTGAAATTTGTATTACCTAACCTGTGACAAGTTCGTTGAAATCGGTTCATATTACTATATAACTTCCATATATATTTTCGCCCGATTTTAAGTAAATTAGACATCAGACTCCTCATGTTAGTCAGAATGACATCAAATTTTGCACAAAGTACAAAATTGAGCATAGAATTACTTAGTTGCGTTTTCTAGAAGTACAGACTTATGGAAGACCTATTGATATTTTTTTGAAGTCGATTTACATACTTTTGTCCCATTGTATCGAATGACATGTTTATGGATAGATCTAAGTCGATTCACATTTAGATAAATATCACATGTTGTATTTCATCCAATTTAATTTTTATAGTCCTGTTTAATATACCCATAGTGGTGAAGGGTATCATATATAACACCTATTATTTGAAAATCTCTATGTTCTCCAAGCGTATACTTGGCACTAAAGATAACATGTAGGCACTAAACGCATCTCCTGATGATTTCTTTCCCAGTATAGTGGGCATTGCTATTTTGCATTCCTTTAATATCTCTCTTGGCCAACAGACATTTTCTTTTTGGTCAATTACAAAATTTATTTTCAAATGGAGCAATTACTCATCGGGTGAAACTGTTAAGGTCAGCAGGAAAAAAAACAACATTTAGCAACTGCTACAAAACCAAACTATACTTTGCCAACGTAGGAAAGATAAAAAACCATACCAGATTCCTTCTTGCTTTTTGAGAAATTTGCATTGCATTGATTTGACAATCAGTCATTGGAGAATTCACATTGCATTTCTTCCGTTCCGTTTAGTCGATTCTTTTAAGTTTTTGTTCGGTTTTCAACATTTATATAAACACAAGTAGACAACATGCAGTGGTAGTCATGCAACTGCTTTTAATTTATTTTTTCTATTATTTTTTTTATTTTTTTCCTAGATTTTAAAAGAAAAAACAAGGATTTTTTTACAATTTATCGCGTTATTTGATGAAAATGTTTCCCAACAACGATTTACGTTTATTTACTTACAGACCGTCACAGTGCGCTATTGCTTTCCAAATATTTACATTCTAAAATTGGATTATGAATGTTTGTCGGTACAATGGTTGGTGTTGTTTTTTAGGAAATATGATTTCCCTTTCAGAGGAAGTTGAGAAAGCTTTTGGGTCGGCGGTTACCAAACTATTTCGGATTTGCTTTTATTACTTTTCAATGTGAAGGATTGTATAGAATTGTGGAAACATTTCTATGTGTACGATGCAATAACATTGCAACACGAATGCAGTCAGTGATATATGACGAAAAAAAGTTATGGGGCGTATGATTTATAGCAAACAGTAGATTTTAACCATTATACAACCGGTGGGACCTGTAACAATACTTGACCAAAAAAAACTATAGCTAAATATAAGGTATTGGTGGAAATAGGATTTTTCAGAGATTTATCGTATATTTACAAGATCCTTTTATTTATAGAGTTTGAACGTTAACATTATGGGTGAAAAACTAAAGGCCAAATAATTGACCTACACATCAACTGTTACAAACATTGTTTCTTTGACGTAATTTTCGACCACTTTTTGACACATATTGGGCGTTATCTTACCCATAAATAGAGGGTTGTTGATTTTACTGTGCTCAAGAGTTTATAAAAATGTCTAATGGTGCCAAATCGCATGATCTTGGTGGCAGGTTGATATCGTCACGAGGGTAAATTACGCGGCCAGAAAATGTCTCTTGCTATAAAGCCATATTCGCTCGAGATGTGTTACATGTCTTAAAACTTTGTGTAAACCACATACAAACCAGTAAAGAAAATAGTAAAGCCGGACTGGGCCGAATATGTGATACCCTTCACCACTTTGGGTATATTGTATCCTAACACTGTCAATGTTCTCTCGAAGGAACATTGAGATGAAATTGAAGGAACTTAAATATGTGATCTCTATATATAAGTGAACCAACTAGCATCAATCCATACACATGCCTTGCTGCAAATTGAATTTCATTCCGTCAGATTTAGAGTCGTTAGCGTACAATTGGACAAATTTATTGAAATCGATTTATAGCAAACTTGATAAACACTAGTACCCATAAGCCTTTGAGGACATATGACCACCATTTTGCAATTTCCTAATGCAAAATTTCATTAAAAGAAATTGGCGTACCTTCTAAATTTTGTTATTGCTGATTTTGTAGATAAGTTTCAGCAGGATGAGTTCGTCAGTAAAATTTCATTTAATGCAATGATCATGATAAATTTACGACCTCATTCCGATTGAGAATTTGTGATCAATCGTTAAGATATGAGTACCAATCTGTCCTTGCCCCGCTTCGGAAGGTTTTCCAAAATGAAGGGAAGAGTATTCGAAAATGAATGTTATATAAATTGGTTCAAGTTACGTTGATTATAGGTAAGTTGCGCAGATGGCGTATTAAAAATACTCGCATTCCCCAGATTATCCAAACATTCAAAATTAAGAACATTTGAATTTTTTATACCCTTCACCACACTGTGGTACAGGGTATTGTCTATATGTCTTTGTGCATATGTTACAGGCACAAATAATCGAGATAGACCCATGGTTCCTTTTGAGAATATGCATAGAATCACTATCTGAATCGATTTATGCATATCCGTCCGTCTGTCCATGTTAAACAAAGTACAAGTCGCATTTATGATCCGAATTGGATGAAATTTGGCACAGCTCATTTGTTTGGTCCAAGGACGAACCCCATTGAAATTGGGACCAATCGGTTCAGATTTAGATATAGCTCCCATATATATTTTCGTCCGATTTAAGGTAAATTGTGTACCAAAGTCTGAATATAGTCTAGAATGATGTGTGCAAAGTTTCGTGAAAATCGGTTCAGATTTAGATATAGCTCCCATATATAGCTTCGTCCGATTTAAGGTTAATGGTGTACCAAAGTCCCTATATATCTCTCGATTTGCACGAAATTTGGCATAGCGTACTGAATGTATATATGATGTGTGCAAAGTTTCGTGAAAATCGGTTCAGACTTAGATATAGCTCCCATATATAGCTTCGTCCGATTTAAGGTAAATGGTGTACCAAAGTCCCTATATATCTTTCGATTTTCACGAAATTTGGCATAGCGTACTTAATTAAGTCCAGAATGATGTGTGCAAAGTTTCGTGAAAATCGGTTCAGATTTATATATATCTCCCATATATATATATTCATCCGATGTTAGGTAATTAGTGCACCAAAGTTTCTGAAAATCATTTGATTTGCACGAAATGTGTCATAGCGTAGTGAATTAGGACTAGAATGACTTGTGCTAAGTTTCGTGAAAATCGGTTCAGATTTGGATGTAGCTCCCATATATATTTTCGTACGATTTTATATAATTGCTGCACCAAAGTCCCTATATATCTTTCGATTTGCACGAATTTTGGTATAGGGTACTAAATTAAGTCTAGAATGATGCTGCTAATCCGATTGACACAACGTAGTCTCTGGCAAGTTTCCCTGAAATCGGTTCAGATATATACATATAACAAACACTCTACATCTGTTGGGATACATATGTAGAATATACCCAAAGTGGTGAAGGGTATAATATAGTCGGCCCAGTCCGAATTTATTATATTATTTAGTTAGCTCATATGTAATCATTTGTGATCGACATTGTATATAAGAATTCAAATACCCCCCATTCTCTATCGTTACCGATCCGGTAGTTATAAATGTAAAGACAAGAAAATCAACGAATTTATTTTAAGTTATCGTATTATTTTTAATAAATTTTAAAAAAGATCATAAAATATATTCCAAAAATAATACCAATTGATGAATAATATTGTTAACATTATGAAAACAAATAATCGATTTGTACTAAGCTTGACGAAAACCGAGATTTCTATAAAACACCAATACAATCCCCCTCAATCAACTTCCCCCTCATATTTTATCTGAGTTAAAGTAAGGACAACAGTAAAAAAATGTTAAAATAAAACTTATCTTGTTATTTTGCATACAGCTAACAATATGATAAATATACATATATGAATATTCTATTGTGCGATATTGACAAACCAGATCAAATTGATAACAAAAAACTTTCAGTTTATACGTTGATGCAGCAATCATGTTCTCAGCTAAGTCGTACAGACAATTTTTTGTTTCTTTCATTTTTGTTGTTTTGTCTTTAGTAATCTGGGTAAAAATGTGTGCACAGTGGGCAAAAATGAGGTCTACTTAACAAGTTATATCTTCTATATGTGACAAACCTTTAAAATCGCTCAAAAAAGAGTCAAGTGGCAAATGGTTTGAAAACGAAATTCATGGAAGAAGTATTTAGAATCAGTCTAGTCATGTGGAGACTATTCAACTTGGGCAACGTAGGAGGTAGGAGCCTAGAACCAACAAATTGGGACAGTATTAAAGCGTGCACAGATATATCTAATTTATAGTACCAAATATTCTAGACGAAGCTCTCTCGCTAAATTGACATAGAATAATGCTCTGGCCAAGAACATATTTATATAAATTCGGTCTCGTTTGCATGAATGTGGCTTTCGTGAATAAGGCAATTTCTATGACTTGCTTGACTAGAAATCAAAGTATGTGGGACTTCCAATATCATCGAAGAGATTTCGAAAAGGACGTGGGTTGTCTATAAAATCGATGTAGTCTACAATCTTAATATGTCATATCCCAAGGAATTATTTATTAGGTCCCTAAGGTTTCAAATGAAGGCAGGATATATCCCAGGTATTCATTCGAACAATCAATTGCCCTGAAAGCCTTGTTGGCTAGCACAAATACAATAACAAAACCAGTATGGAAAGTAGTAAAGTCGGACGGGGCCGACTATTTGATACCCTTCACTACTTTGGGTCGCATTTTTGAAGGACCATTAACATTCAATTAAACATGTACATCTGCAACCTATATTGAATTCTGTAGGCCTATTCTGTAACTTTTAACAACATTCGATATTGTTTAAATTTATTTTGTTATTGTAAAAACAATAAAACAAATAAATGAAATTGTTCAAAAATAGACAATATCGAATGTTGTTAAAAAGTTACAGAATACAGGGACTGGTCAGACATAGAATTGTTTCTTACAATGGGACAAAATTATGTAAAAAAATTAAAAGAAAAATATCGAAATCTAAACCGATTTTATCGAAACTTGCCACATATTAGGTTACACTTATTTTAGTATGTTTTGTGAATTCGGCCACATTTTGAGTTCTTCATTTACTTATAAATCCAAAGTTCGTGCAAATCGAAGGATATATAGGGACTTTGATAAATAATTTATCTAAAATCGGGCGAAAATATATATGGGAGCTATATCTAAATCTGAACCGATTTTTCCGAAATTTAACACACATCTTTCTCGACTTAATTCAGAACGCTATGCCAAACATCGTGCAAATCGAATGATATATAGGGACTTTGGTGCACTAATTACCTAAAATCGGGCGAAACTATATATGGGAGCTATATCTAAATCTGAACCGATTTTCACGAAATTTACAACACATCTTTCTCGAGTTAATTCAGTACGCTATGCCAAATTTCGTGCAAATCAAAGGATATATAGGGACTTTGGTGCACCATTTAACTAAAATCGGACGAATATATATGAGAGCTATATCTAAATCTGAACCGATTTTTCCGAAATTTAACACACATCTTTCTCGACTTAATTCAGAACGCTATGCCAAACATCGTGCAAATCGAATGATATATAGGGACTTTGGTGCACTAATTACCTAAAATCGGGCGAATCTATATATGGGAGCTATATCTAAATCTGAACCGATTTTCACGAAATTTACAACACATCTTTCTCGAGTTAATTCAGTACGCTATGCCAAATTTCGTGCAAATCAAAGGATATATAGGGACTTTGGTGCACCATTTAACTAAAATCGGACGAATATATATGAGAGCTATATCTAAATCTGAACCGATTTTTCCGAAATTTAACACACATCTTTCTAGACTTAATTCAGTACGCTACGCCAAATTTCGTGCAAATCGAATGATATATAGGGACTTTGGTGCACTAATTACCTAAAATCGTGCGAAACTATATATGGGAGCTATATCTAAACCTAAACCGATTTTTCCAAAATTTAACACACATCTTTCTCGATTAATTCAGTACGTTATGCCAAATTTCGTGCAAATCGATTGATATATAGGGACTTTGGTGCACCATTTACCTAAAATCGGGCGAAAATATATATGGGGGCTATATCTAAATCTGGACCGATTTTCAGGAAACTTAACACACATCATTCTAGCGTTAATTCATTACGCTATGCCAAATTTCGTGCAACTCGAAATATATATAAGGACTTTGGTACACCATATACATTAAATCGGACGAAAATATATATGGAAGCTATATCTAAATCTGAACCGATTTTTCTCAATTTCAATAGGGTTCGTCCGTGGGCCAAACAAATGAGCTGTGTGAAATTTCATCCAATTCGGATCATAAATGCGACCTGTACTTTGTTCACAATTTAACATGGACAGACAGACGGACGGACATGCATAGATCGTCTTTAAAAGTGATTTTATGCATATTCTCAAAAGGAACGATGTGTCTACCTCGTTTCCTTTTGCCTGTTACAAACATATGCACAAAGACATAATACCCTGTACCACAGAGTGGTGAAGGGTATAAAAATGAATTTTGTATGGGGTCCTCAGAATGAGAGAATCGGTGAGGCACGATCTGACCTCATTAGCCAGAGGGTATAGCAACTGTACGTAGATTTTTGTTCTAACTAAACCACTGTATTGTCCCCCTATATTCACTTAAATGTTGTAATAATAACAACAAATAACAGAGGAACAACTTTTTCTGTATTGATCCATGTAGAAAAGTCTGTGGAAAATACTTTTCATATCCTTCGGCTAAACCCCTACCAATAGGGACACGCACACACACACAAGAGCCATGCAGCAGCAAACAAACAAATAAGCCCACCACTTGGATTTTTGCAACAATGGCAAAACTGAGATGGATGCTATGGAGGCCATCATACATGGCCGCCTATTTTCTGGTCGTGAATAGATTTATTGTAGAGGGAAGCTAAGGAGGGCATAAGCATTATGCGGCTGGAGGTACAAAAATGGTAATGCTACAGCCAATAAAGCCCTCTGCCCTCCTCGTCGTAGCCGTCCTACACAATGGCAAATTGCATGTTGCAACGCGCAAACATAATAAAATTGTTAAGGATTACAATAATCTGTGTGTTGTCTGTTGCAAGAAAGAATCCATTGCTGGTCCTTTACCTCGATGGCAACAGCAGCAGCGATTGCCGAGTAGTGGGTAAGAAAGCATGCAGGGTTGAGGGTGTGTGGATTTGATAGTTTTTTCTTCTGTTTTGTTTGTATTCTTTTTACCGGATCCTAGTGGGTGTGGTTAAATGCATATCGTTAGCTTATTCTTTTTTTCTCAGTTTTTGTTTGTTTGTTGGTTAGTTGGTTGATAGTTCCTCTTTTCAATATGTACATATTTGCGTGAGAATATTTATAGTTTTATTTGGTATATACAAAAATATGAAATAATAATAAAAATAATCCCTGAATGAGAACAAAAAAAAAACAATCATGTAAAAATATCTATTATATAAAACACTAGAATGGCCTTGAGGGCTATATTGGGGTTGTAATTTTAATATTATATATTGGAATTAAAAGAAGAAGAAAATATGTAGGAAAAAATTTTTGGAAATTAAATTCACATGGACATTCGAATATAAATTCAATAAACATATTTTTACATACGAATATATATGAGTAAGAAGATTTTATAAGCGATTTTTTATTAAAAGTATAAACACATATTAGCAACCCAATATAATTAGAAAATAAATTGGGTGGTAATTCTGTGTATAAAATATGATTGATTATTTGTCTCAAATGTCCACTTAAGGGAACCCCCCCCCCCCTTTCGCCATTTTTTATTTTTAAAATTTTAAATGAGCTGGTACATGAATTCCAATGCTTGTAAATGTTTGTAACATTGCACATATATATTTGAAGATTTGAAAAGGAAGAAAAATAATTTAAAAACCAGTGAGCGGAGCAGTATAGTCGGAACTCAAATTTTCTGCGGATGTTTATTTCGAGCCTGGGCAATATTTCGTGATATTGGCATCCTCTTGCCCGATTAGAGGTAAGCAGCACCTCTTCCTCACACTGACATATTTTCCGAATATTACGAGTACTCAGTACAGCTATTGTCCAGATTCCCTTCACCATGGGTTGTGTTGTGATGTTCGGCTTTCATTTGTGGTCTATATATCGACTCGAATATAACACAAAAAGTTAAGTTTTCGGTTCACTTCATTCCAAAATTATTATCTGATCATCACCGAAAATTATAGACGTTGTCCTTGACCATAACTGGAACCTTATGGAACATTTCAAAGCGATCAGCGCTATAGTTCCGCGCTCTAGAGTGATAATGGGTTACTAAATAAAATACGGATACGGAGATACCTGTAAATATTTAGGTGTAACTCCCACATCCGGGCACATACAACAATATAATTGGTATTAATTTAAAGGTCAACCACTCCTTTTGGATATAATATCAACTTCTCGGGTCTATGTCATTCAGGGGTAAATATATGCGCTATAGAATATAAATTTTGTAATTTTTCACACAAAAGTCAGGGTCCATTTGACCCGCTAAATATTGGCCAATTTTTATCAAAACAGGCATGCTTATTCTTTGGCCCGATCACCTTCTCCATGCAAAATTTCAGATGTTCGGGCTATTATTGCGGCCTCTGGAGCGACTAGAAAAACCGACAAAAATTTAGTATTTGGTCCATTTAATCCCCTAAATATTAACCGATCTTTCCCAAAAACAATAGGGGTCTTCTTTGGCCAGAACCCATCCTACATGCAAAATTTCGTGAAGATTGGTCCATAACTGTGGCCTGTATCGTGTTTACAAATTATAATGGACAGACGGATGGACGGACGGACACACATGTCTAGATCCACTCAGCTAGTCGAGATATGACGATCGGTATACTTAAAGGTGGGTCTAGGACCAATATTTCGCGGCGTTACAAACTTTTTGGGCTGCACAAAGCTATAATAACCTGACAACATAGTTGTGTAGGGTTTAAAAAATTGTGTTGTTGTTTTTTGTGATTAATGAAAAATCCTTACTTTTGATGGCGGGTATGATAACTCCTCGCTGGAACATCGGAATCCAACGGTGTTAGAAAGAGTACATATTTGGCTCTCGTATGAACAAGGATTATTGACTTCGCACAACAATTAACAAAATAGAGGAACTTTGATTTTTTTTTTTTTTTTTTTTTTTTTTGAAATCGTCTATTTTTGACCGCAAACTAAGTTAAATAAAATAAAATTTTTTGACACCGAGAAAATCATACATTTCAACAGCTTTTACGAAATTATAATAATTACACTGTTTAGTTTCAGTCCCTGGGCCACGAAAATACCTTTAGTCTGGGTCACTTCGAAAATTAGTTTTATAGCGGTAAATATAGAGAAAAACGTGGTTTCATAGATTTTTAATTTGAAACGCAAATAACTTTTTTTATTTTAAAGGGATTTATATTATTCTTTTTATACCCGTTGTGCTCATTTATTGGCCCAACTCATGTAGTTGGCCCAAGGACGAACCGTATTGAAATTGGGAAAAATCGGTTCAGATTTAGATATAGCTCCCATATATATATATATATATATTTTCGTCCGAGTTAATGCAAATGGTGTACCAAAGTACCTATATACCTTTCGATTTCCACGAAATTCGGTATAGCGTACTAAATTATGCCCAGAACGATGTGTGCTAAGAGAAGCCTAGAAAGACGTGTGTTAAATTTCACGGCAATCGGTTCATATTTAGATATAGCTCCCATACGTATTTTCGTCCGATTTTAGGTTCATAATGCACCAAAGACCCAACCCTTCGATTTGCACGAAATTTGACATAGCGTACTGAATTGAGTCTAGAATGATGAGTGGTAAGTTTCGTGAAAATCGGTTCAGATTTAAATATTGCTCCCATATATATAGTTTCGTCCGATTTTATGTAAATGGTGCACCAAAGATTTGCACGAAATTTGGCATAGCGTTCTGAATTGAGTCTAGAATGATGTGTGGTAAGTTTCGGTTCAGATTTCGATATAGCTCCCACATATACATATTATATATTCGTCCGATTTTACATAAATGGTGCACCAAACTCCTAATGTTTGTTCGATTAACACGAAATTTTGCACAACGTATAAAATTGAGACTTGAATGTCTTTTGATGAAATTGGTGATTGAAATTAAATGTTTAATAGTGCGGCATCCCATGGTACGCAGACGACTCTAAATCTGCCTAATGAAATTAAATTTAGCATAGGTTGTAGAAAGACATTGGCATGATATTGTAAGGATACATATGGTGCAATATACCCAAAGTGGTGAAGGGTATAGTATAGTCGGCCCAGTCCGGCTTTACTACTTTCCTTACTGGTTCTTCCTTCGAAGAGTAAAATTTTTCTTTCCGAACAATATATATATTTGGTAAATCGGTTGAGGGTTGTCTGAATTACAATGGTTGAAATGTAAATAAAATACGAATAAAAAGACAAAATTTTCTTTTCTTCGGGCTGTACAATGAAATTATGATATCAGCCGTATAAGTTTTATTATATTAGTTTTATAAAAAAGCTTTAGAAAATGAGAAAAATCAAAAATGTCTCTTAAAAACAGGATTATCCACTTTTATAGTCCAGATAATTTAAAAGGTAGCAATAGTCCTTGAAAAAATATTATTTAAAAGTCCACGCTTCTAGTCCTTGAACAAATATTACACTATGGTACAAAAAAAACAACTATGATAGAGGCCTAGTACAACTTGTGGGCTTTTAAAAGCTGATTAAAACCTCATTTTTGGAATTTTCAATACGCCCTCAACATATTAAGAGTTATGGTCAAAACCCTGTTTTACTTAAAAATTTACCTTTATTATTTTCATTTTTCTTGAGTATTATATCCCACATCCTGGTTAAGAAAATCCGTTAAGAAATATTATTTACAAAAGCACGCTAATAACCCTGACATTACATGACAACAAATGCTATTTAAAATCCAATTAAACACATAATTTTGATAGTTCGACCCTGTAGCCTTTGTAAAGTATTATTTGAAATTCACTCTAATTAGCTCTAATAATCCTTGAAAAGCTTCGCCTATATTCTTTATAGACATTAGAAACATGTTATCTTAAAAGTTTTTAGACCTTAAAAAAATGAATGGGAATTATATTTGAAAACACGTTATGAAAAAAAAAATATATACGAGAAATACAAATGTACATGAATTACACTTCAACGTTTCTGATTGTGTATAATTGTATAAAAAGAAACCAAAAGTCCCTCTGAAAAAATAAAATATTTTCATTAATTACCAAAAACTGCAAGCTCAAAAGAAATTTCCATTGTTCAGATTTAAAAAAAAAAATATTGTAACACAACCAAAAATACCTTTTGTTAAATAAAATTTATTTACATTTGGTTTCGTTTCATTCATACGGGCTTTGTTAGAAGAAACACATATTATTTTGGTGCATTTAAATTCTTGCCAACTCAAAAGGGCGGAAACGGAAGAATACAACAGCAGCAGTAGCAGCAACAATGACACACTCAACCAAAAAAAAGAAAAAACACATTCACATAAGAATGCATCAACACAAAATATCAAAAAAAAAATGTAGCAGCCAAGAAAGAACAAAACAACATAAGCAGGAAAGATTCCAACAAAACAACAACATGCAAAGAAAAAAATCTCAACAGATTTAAATTCAGCTCAATGAATACATCTGTTCCTCTTTGAAATACTAATGACAACAATGACTACGAAGATGACGATGATAATGATGCTTTAAATGTTTTCTTGTTCAAGGTATTTTTTAGTGGTGGTGCTGATGCTGCTGCCACTGCTGATGTTACTTTGATTTAGATGTTTTGCATTTGTATTTGTAGAGGGTAATAAATAAAAAAATTGGAAAATGTAACAAAGCTAAAGCTTTTAAAAACCAGTGAGTAGAGAAGTATAGTCGGACGGGGCCGACCATAAGATACCCTACACAACTTCCACGAAAATCTAACTTTGTGTGGTTCTATATTCTGACCTTGGGCAATATTTGCACTCTCTTTACCTTCACCGTGGGTTGTGTTGTTATGTGCAGCTTTCAATTGTGGCCTATAGATCGACTACAAAAAAACACATCATCACCGAAAATTATAGGCGTTGTTCTTGAACATATCTGGATCCTCATGGAAAATTTGAAAGCGATCAGCGCTATATTTTCGCCCTCTAGTGAGGCAATGGGTTACTAAATAATATATGAATACGTAGGCACCTCTAAACGTTTAAATGTAACTCTCACATCCGAGTACATACGACAATATAATTAATATCAATTTAATGGGCAACCACTCCTCTTGGATATACTATCAACTTCTCGGGTCTATGTCATTCAGGGGTAAATCTATACGCTATAGAAAAAAAATTCTGTCATTTTTTACACAAAAGTGAGGGTCCATTTGACCCGCTATATATTGACCGATCTTTATCAAAACAGGCATGCTTATTTTCTGGCCCGATACCCCTATCCATATAAAAATTCGAGATGATTGGGTCATAATTGGAGCGACCAGAAAATCAAACAAATATAAAGTTTTTGGCCCATTTCATCCCTTAAATATTACCCGATCTTTACCAAAAACAATAGGGGTTTCGTGAAGATTGGTCTATAACTGTGGCCTGTATCGTGTTTACAAATTATAATGTGTGTGTCCGTCCGTCTACATTTCTAGATCGACTCAGCTAGTCGAGATATGCGATCGGTATACCTAAAGGTGGGTCTGGGACTATCGTAGCCATAAGGAGGACTATCAAGCCATAATCGTGGATTTTTAAAGAATATTTTTTTCGAGGTCTATCATAGCCATAAGGAGGACCATCATAGCCATAAGCGTGAATTTTTGATGAATATTTTTTCGAGGCCTATCATAACCATAAGCGTGGATTTTTAAAGAATATTTTTTCGAGGACTATCATAGCCATAAGCGTGGATTTTAAAACAATATTTTTTTCGAGGACTATCATAGCCATAAGCGTGGATTTTTAAAGAATATTTTTTTTGAGGACTATCATAGCCATAAGCGTGGATTTTTAAAGAATATTTTTTTTTTTGAGGACTATCATAGCCATAAGCGTGGATTTTTAAAGAATATTTTTTCGAGGACTATCATAGCCATAACGTGGATTTGTAAAGAATATTTTTTTCGAGGACTATCATAGCCATAAGCGTGGATTTTTAAAGAATATTTTTTTCGAGGGCTAGGGTAATAAGCTAGGATTTTATAATGTTTGTGTCCGTCCGCCTACACTATCATAGCCATAAGCGTGGTATTTTGAAGGGTTTGAAGGGCACAATGCTATAATACCCTGACAATATAGTTGTGTAGGATATAAATATGCATATACAGTCCATAAAAAATACTATTTAAAAGTCCACACTTCTAGTCCTTGAAAAAATATTATTTAAAAATCATTTCGTTAGAAAATACTATTAAATGTATGGTGTAGACATTTTGAAAAATAGTAATTATAATGGTCCAGATAGTCCACAGGAAAAACATCATTTTAAAATCTCTCGTATAGTTCTGATAGTCATTTTTGGAACCATGTCCTAACTTTCCTGAATTTTCTCATACATATTTGAGGGAATTTATGTACCTCGATATGGAATTGTGAAATAAGCATGATGTTGTAGTTTGCTGGTAACTAAATATTAAAATGTACAAACCGAAATGAAAACGAACTGAAACAACTAAGGCAAAATAGAAACAAAACAAAAAGTAGCTGAAAATTAAGAAACAAAACGAGGTCTGCATTGTTGAGTCGACGGCAACAATTCCAATAATAATGGTAATGGTGATGAGGCCATATGATGCTGATTATGTGAATGTGATGTGAATGGCATAGAAAAAAGGTTGAACCTGATTTCCAACCAAGCCAGGCTAGCAGTCAGCCAGCAGGCTAGTTGAAGGATATATGTGATGCATTGCAACAAAAGCCATTACTGCAATTCAAACTATGAGAGCAGTAGCAGCCGCAGCTATTTTTATACGGACAACCTTGATGAATTTTGTTTGATGGTTCATCATTTTTCATCAGTTGCTAGTTTTGTCTTGGTTGTTGTGTTGCAATTACGTCTTACCCTATTAGTTTGTTATGTTGTATTTTGTTGTTGTTAATGTCAGTATGTATGTATATCTCTCCCTCTACACTATAATATACATTATACTTTTATGACAATAGCACTTGTGTGATATAACCAGAATTACAAAAAAAAGTAGACTACCAAGTATAGTTATTACTTTTAAGATGATGCTTGGAGATTAAAATTGTACCTTTGTTAGTTATGTATGTTAGGTTGTGTTGGTACAATGAACACAACATGTATGGGATAATTAAAATAAGTAAAAAAATAAACGTGAAAACGACAAGTGAATCATAACACATTTCAGGAATATCACAGCCATAACTGTGGATTTTTAAGAAATTAATAATATTTGGCTATGGATTACAGTCGTAGATTTTTAAATAATATTTTTTCCAAGGACTATAAGCGTGAATTTTTAAAGAATATATTTTTCGTGGACCATAAACGTGGATTTTAAATGAATATTTTTCCGAGAAAAATATTATTTAAACATCCACGCTTAATGTTTAAATAATATTTTTTCGAGGATTGCCAAATGCGTGGATTAATAAATAATATGTTTTCGAAGACTACTATAAGCGTTGATTTTCGAGGACTATCATAGCCATAAGCGTGGATTTTTTAAAAAATATTTTTTTCGAGGAATATCGTAGCCATAAGCGTGGATTTTTAAAGAATATTTTTTTCGAGGACTATCATAGCCATAAGCGTGAATTTTATAAAGGATATTTTTTCGAGGACTATTATAGCAATAAGCGTGGATTTTTAAAGGATATTTTTTCGAGGACTATTATAGCAATAAGTGTGGATTTGTAAAGAATATTTTTTTCAAGGACTATCATAGCCATTAGCGTGGATTTTTAAAGGATATTTTTTCGAGGACTATTGTGCGTGGATTTTTAAAGAATAGTTTTTTCGATGACTATCATAGACATAAGCGTGGATTTCTTAAAGAATATTTTTTGTCGAGGACTATCATAACCATAAGCGTGGATTTTTTAAAAAGATATTTTTTGGAGGACTATCATAGCCATAACGTGGATTTGTAAAGAATATTTTTTTCGAGAACTATCATAGCCATAAGCTTGGATTTTTAAAGAATATTTTTTTCGAGGACTATCATAGCCATAAGCGTGGATTTTTAAAGAATATTTTTATCGAGGAATATCATATCAATAGGCGTGAATTTTTTAAGAATATTTTTTTCGAGGTCTATCATAGCCAAGGATTTTTAAAGAATATTTTTTCGAGGTCTATCACAGGCAAGGATTTTTAAAGAATATTTGTTTCGAGAAGTATCATAGCCATAAGAGTGTATTTTGAAGAAATATTTTTTTTTCGAGGACTATCATAACCATAAACGTGTATTTTTAAAGAATATTTTTTCGAGGACTATCATAGCCATAAGCGTGGATTTTTAAACAATATTTTTTTCGATGACTATCATAGACATAAGCGTGGATTTCTTGAAGAATATTTTTGTCGAGGACTATCATAGCCATAAGCGTGTATTTTTTTCGAGGACTATCATAACCATAAGCGTGGATTTTTTTCGAGGACTATCATAGCCATAACCGTGGATTTTTAAACAATATTCTTTAAAAATCCACGCTTATGGCTATGATATAAGCGTGGATTTTTAAAGAATATTTATAGGCGTGAATTTTTTAAGAATATTTTTTCGAGGACTATCATATCAATAGGCGTGGATTTTTTAAGAATATTTTTCCGAGGACTATCATATCAATAGGCGTGGATTTTTTAAGAATATTTTTTCGAGGACTATCATATCAATAGGCGTGGATATTTTAAGAATATTTTTTCGAGGACTATCAAATCAATAGGCGTGGATATTTTAAGAATATTTTTTCGAGGACTATCAAATCAATAGGCGTGGATATTTTAAGAATATTTTTTCGAGGACTATCAAATCAATAGGCGTGGATATTTTAAGAATATTTTTTCGAGGACTATCATAGCCTTAAGCGTGGAAATGTGAGGGGCTAGGATTTTATAAGAATATTTTTGACGAGGACTATCATATCAATAGGCGTGGATTTCTTAAGAATATTTTTTCGATGACTATCATAGCCAAGGATTTTTAAAGAAATTTTTTTGAGAAATATCATAGTCATAAGCTTGGATTTTTAAAGAAATTTTTTTTTTTTTTTTTTTTTTTTTTTACTGTGGATTTTTAAAGAACATTTTTTCGTGGACTACCATTACGTGGATTTTTGAAGAAGCTCAGATTTTTAAAGAATATTTTGATTTTTAAATAATATTTTCCAATGACCATTAGCGTGTTTTTTTAAATAATATTTTCCAAGAACCATTATCGTGGAGTTTCAAATAATATTTTTCCAAGCACCATAAGCTTGGATTTTGAAACATTTTTTTTTTTTCGAGTACTATCTGGACAATAAGGGTGGAGACTTTTTTTCAAAGACATCATAGCCATATGAGTGAATTGTTAAATAATATTTATATAAAGACTAGCTGGACGTATCAAAGGACTATCTTGATTACATATGTGCATTTTGAAAGAGTACTTTTCAGATTTTTTCGGATTTTAAATATATTTAAAAGTCTTTGAAATTACTTCCCAGACTTTCCACTTCTTATTCATGTAGTTTTAATGACATTTTTTTAAATACCATCTGGACTTCTAAAAAATAGTATATTAAATACTATCTTGAACACACGTAAGAATTATTAATTAAAAGTTTGCTCCCTTAAGTAATGTTTTCTAAGAACCGTTACATAACATTTTAAGGGACTACCTGGACCGAACAAAATAAAAAAATTAGGGACTATTCATAAGCGTGGTCTTTCAAATTTGATTTGATTTAAATTATAAATTAATTAGTTTAATGTATACCTTAATATAGAGTTAATAAATTTAATTAAATCGAAGTTTCTACATTTGTAACTGTCACTTCTTTTTACACACATGTGTTTATTTTGTTACTGCCAATAGGTCAGCCATTGGTACATCCTTTTATATATATATATATATATATTGGAAATACAATCACTATCTCAATAAAACTTTGTTTTCGTTTAATTTTTTTACGAGTATAAATTCATCATCGGATTGCTGCTGTTGCGCTGGTATGCCCATAGATCGGATACATGATGTACTGCAATATCCGTTTATTCGTTCGGTTACTGGTTCATACATTCCGGTTTTTTGTTACTGTATGTTTTTCTTTCTTTTTGTCCTTGTTGTTTCGTTGCTGGCAAATATTAACAATCTGAACATCTGAATACCCAGATAACAACAGATAGGCAAGTAAATTGCTGAGATTTTGTTGCTGGCAGAACGATACGTTTGATATTACATTGCTGGGAGGAAAAAAACTGTAACAGAACAGCAATAATAACAACAAGAAAAATAAAAATATCACTAGTAACGGGGCCAATACAAAGAAAGTGCAGAGAATTGATGTATTCGAAATACTAGAAGACAACTACGACGGCAGCAGCAACAAAAACTACAACAATAGAGTTCTACAAAAAAAAAATGGAACATAGCTTGTTTTAATTAATACTAATGGCATCGGATGAAATATCAGCTGTACATGGGTGCAATCGAGAAGAATAAGAATGAGTGAGTGTTATTAATAGAATTGTGAAAACTTTCAATTCATTTGTTTTTTTTTTTTCAGAAATATAAAAAGTTATTTTTTTTAATTCTAAAGATAATCCATAAATTGATCTTGGCACTTGAAAATGTCGACAAAAAACACTCAATATAAATTACAGACAGACAAAATCTGAACCGATTTTAACCCAATAGGGTTCGGATCGTAAATGTTAACAGTACCTTTTATACCCTTCACCACACTATGGTATAGGGTATTACGTTTTTGTGCATATGTTTGTAACAGGCAAAAGGAAGCGAGATAGAACCCTGTGTCGCTTTGAGAATGTGCATAGAATCACTTTCGACTTATGCATGTCCGTCCGCCTGTACATTTTAAATTGTAAACCAAGTTGGTCCGATTGCCACAAAATTTTGCACAACGTACTGAAAATACTATAACATAACGTGTGTCAAGTTTTGTTGAAATCGGTTCAGATTAAGATATAGCTCCCATATAGAGTTTGGTCCAGTTTAAAGAAAATGGTGCACCAAAAACCCAATGTTAGACCCATTAGCACAAAAATTTTCACAGCGTACTGATGATACTATAGTCAAGTTTTGTTGAAATCGGTTCAGATTAGGATATAGCTCCCAAATATAGTTTCATCCGTTTTTAAGTAAATGCTGAACCAAAGACCCACAGTTAGGCCGATTAGTACAAAATTTTGCACATCAGACTGAAGTTGCTATAATAGTATATTGTGTCATGTATTGTTTAGATCGGTTCAGGTGTGGATATATCTGCCATATATAGTTTCGTCCGAAGTTATTGTGGTCTAACGTGTGTGAAGTTTTGTTGAAATTGGTTCAGATTTGGATATAGCTACCATATATATTTTCGGCCATCTCTTTGATATACTTGGTGAAGGGTATGATATTGTCGGGCCCGTCCGACTTTACTATTTTCCTTACTGATTTATTCATAAATCATCGGACAAATTTAAATAGACTTTTTCTCATCTGAAACGAATTTGGTCCAAATAAATCAATATTTCGATGTGGCATATTTTTTCGTAACCATTATATAATGATTTTAATTATGTTTGATTAAACTTACGTATGTATTATTCTTGCGTATGTATGTATTATTCTATGTTAAATTTCCTACCTAACGATAAAACTAAATTAAGAAGAAAAAACCAGTAAGGAAAGTAGTAAAGTCGGACTGGGCCGACTATATGATACCCTTCAACACTTTGGGTATGTTGTACATATGAATCCTCACAATTGCAAATCGAAGGATATATAGGGACTTTGATGCACCATTTACATAAAATCTGACGAAAATGTATATGGGAGATATATCCAAATCTGAATCGATTTTCCCGAAACTCAACACAAATCACTCTAGACTTTATTCAGAACGCTATGCCAAATTCCGTGCAAATCCAATGATATATGGACTTTGGACCACTTACATAAAATCGAACGAAAATATATATGGAAGCTACATCTAAATTTGAACCGAATTTACCGAAACTTACCACTCATCATTTCAGACATAATTCAGTACGCTATGCCAAATTTCCTGCAAATCGAATGATATATAGGAGCAATGGTGTAACATTTACATAAAATCGGACGAGTATATATACGGGAGCTATATCTGAATCTGGACCGATTTTCACGAAACTTTGCACACATCTTTGTAGACTCCATTCAGTACGCTATGCCAAATTTCGTGCACATCGAATGATAAATAGGAACATTGGTGCACCATTTACATAAAATCGGACGATAATATATATGGGAGCTATATCTAAATTTGGACCGATTTTCTTGAAACTTAGCACACATCGTTCTTGACATAATTCAGTACGCTGCGTCAAATTTCGTGCAAATCGAATGGTATATAGGGACATTGGTGCACCATTTACTGAAAATCGAACGAAACTATATATGGGAGCTATATCTAAATCTGAACCGATTTTCACGAAATTTTACACACATCTCTCTAGACTTAATTTAGTACGATATGCCAAATTTGGTACAAATCGAAATATATATAGGTAGTTTGGTGCACCATTTACCTCACATCGGACGAATATATATATGGGAGCTATATCTAAATCTGAACCGATTTTTCCTAATTTCAATAGGGTTCGTCCTTGGGCCAAATATGTGACCTACGCCAAATTTCATCCAATTCGGATTTTAAATGCGACCTGTACTTTGTTTACAATTTAACATGGACTGACAGTCGGTCGGACGGACGGACGGCCATGCATAAATCGACTCAGAAAGTGATTCTATGCATATTCTCAAAAGGAACCATGGGTCTATCTCGTTTCCTTTTGCCTGTTACAAACATATGCACAAAGACAAAATACCCTGCACCAAATATGGTGAAGGGTATAACAAGTGAGCGGAGCAGTATAGTCGGACAGGGCCGACCATTTTATACCCTACACAACTTCTTTGAAAATCTAACTTTCTGTGGTTCTATATTCTGAGCTTGGGCAATATTTCGCGATATTTGTAACCTCTTGACCGAATAGAGTTCAAAAAAAAATTACTAATATTCAGTACAGATTCCCTTTACGGTGGCTTGTGTTGTGATGTTCGGCAATTCGGCTCGAAAACACACAAAAATTTAATTATCTGATCATCACCGAAAATTATAGCTGTTGCCCTTGACCATACCTGAATCCTCATGGAAAATTTAAAATCGATCAGAGCTACATTTCCGCCCTGTAGTGTGGTAATATGTTACTAAATAATGTATGAATATTTAAGTATGAAATATTTAAGTGTAACTTCCCCATCCGAGTACATACGACAATATAATTTGTATCAATTTAAAGGCCAACATCTCCTCTTGGATATATTATCAACTTCTCGGGTCTATGTCCTTCAGTAGTAAATATATACGCTATATAATACAAATTTTGTAATTTTTCACACAAAAGTCAGGGTCAATTTGACCCGCTAAATATTGACCAACCTTTTTCAAAAGATGCATGCATATTCTTTGGCCCAATCCCCTTCTCCATTTAAAATTCGCGATGTTTGGGCCATAATTGCGGCCTCTGGAGCGACCGGAAAAACCGACAAAAATTACCAAAAGCAATAGGGGTCTTCTCTGGGCAGAACCCATGCTATATGCAAAATTGCGTGAAGATTGGTCCATAACTGTGGACCAATAACCTGTATCGTGTTTACAAAGTATAATGGACAGACTAACATAGTTGTGTAGGGTATAAATAGTTTCAATAATATAATTTACCAGAATAATTATATCGATATATGTATTACTGAACGATATTCTGAAGACTCTTCACCATTATATTAACCTGCCACCACCACTCACCAATTACAAACATTAACCCATCATATTTCCATTTATCCTGGATTATAATAAAACGAAACAAAAACATTTGATTAAATTCACAAAGTCAAAGTAGAAGAAAATAATCCATAAAGCAGACCACAAGAAGTCCAATACAAATACGAAATACTTGAAATATCCTCCAACAGCTGATGCTGCCGTTTTTTCTTTACTTATCCCAGCAGTTTTTGAAGGCTGGTTGCAAGGAGGAACAATAGGACGAAAATGAAAAACAAAAATTCACCATAACCATCTACCAGATAGCGAATGGGAATCTTAATCAGTAAAGATGAGCACACTTACCACAACAGGAATTACACAATAGACACAGGGATGCCCAACCGTAGCAGCAGCAGTGGTGGCAGCAGCAGCAACCGGGGGCAAACCGTAAGCGTTCACACACAAATGATCCGTTTTAAAAATTTTCGTTGGTGGCGGCTGGGCCAACAAGGATGTCGATGCTGCTGTACAAGTATAAAAAATTGGTTGCTGCTGTTGATGTTGTTGTTGCTGTTGGTGTTGCTGTTGGTGTAGGTGTTGATTTGACTGCTGCGTGGCTACGGCTTGGATAGAGGCAATGCTAGAAGAAGCCGTTGTAATGGTCGCACTGTTGCTATTGTCGGAGGTGGTGGTGGTGTTGCGATTCGTTGGTAATGAAATGTCTAAACTTGAGGTTCCCAAATTCTGTTGAGTAGGGTCGTCGTTACTGGTATTATTGCCTGTTGATGTTGAGTCTGTTGCTGCTGTTATGTTCCGAGTGACTTCGTTGGGCACTTCCTTCTTCAAATATTCAAATTTGCCACTCGATGATGACAATGACGACGATGCAGAAGTAGAGGAAGAAATATCAGAAGATGCTGCTGTGGTTGTCTCAATTGTTTTATCAATATTTGTGGCAGTTGTTACAGTTGTGGTTGCCACTGGTGCTGGGGCAGAGGTTGATGTTGTTGTTGTTGTTGGCGATGATGGTAGTTGTGGTACAGCAGTGGGCAATGTTGTTGCTGTGGCTACTCCTACTCCGACGGATTGTGTGGATGTTAGTGTTGTTGTCGCCGCCGTTGTAGTCGTTGTCGGTAGCGAAGGTTGCGTTGGCGTTAACACGGATGATGATATCGGTGACGACGATGTTGTCACTGTTGCGGTTATGGCTGTTTTCGCAAAGGTTGTCAGAGTCAGCAGTGTTTGTGATGTTGGCACAACTGTTGCCTTTGGTGTTGCTTCTATTTCCCTTTGGGATATTTGTGGGGTTGAAATTGTCGGTTTTATGATGGCTGCTGTTTTAGTGGGTGTGCTGCTAGTGGTGTTGGTATTCTGCTTTTTATTGTTGTTGTTGCTTCGTTTGGTTTGACTACATTCGTTGTGAACCGTTTCTATTGTGGATAACGATAATTTTCTTTTTTTCGGCGCAATTTTAATGGTTTTATATTGGCACTCTATTTTTAAGTTAGATCAGATGATGAGTTTCTTTAAGTCTTTCAATTATGTGAAAATTAGTTATTTGTTGCTTGTCTTTTGTGCGATGATAATAACTTTTGTTAGAAATAAATTTTATATTCTATGAATATATTTTAATTGCTTGATGTGATAAAATTAAATTTTGTTTAAATTTGGCAGTTTAACTAAAATCGTTCCATTTTGATGATATTTATGAATTTTACGGACAGTTGTTCACCAGAGTGGACAAATTTGTCATTCCGTTTGAAACATCTTGATATCTTTTCTACTATTGACCAACAAAAAATTCTATGTCGTTTTTCACATTCCCTTCTGTCTGCTGAAATCTTGACAGAGATCGATATATGAATGATAAACCTTTGCATTTTTACGCATAGATTTAGTTTTGAAAAGGAGAATATATCGACCGATCTATAGCTATACCCACGTTTTGGTATAGACCATATATAACTGTATCAAAGGGGCTTTAAGTTGAGATTCTGCGTTCTTGTAAGGGAGCGACGTCTGCCGAACGAGTTTATTTCTATGTTTTACAATAATCCCAATTTAGTTTGTTCGATGTTATCAGCTAACCGATTTCTTCTTAATTTTGTAAAGGATAATCTTTTATTTGGTACATCCTAATGTAATAATACGGCTTGGAATTGCGAAGGCTTTAAGGACTATTTAATATATTCAAAAATTGCAATGAAAAATGTATAGCGATGTTGTTGTGAATTACATTTTCGAAAATTAAACCAGTGAGCGGAGCAGTATAGTCGGACGGGGCCGACCATATGATACCCTACACAACTTCCACTAAAATCTAACTTTCTGTGGTTCTTTTCAGAGCTTGGGCAATATTTCGCGACATTGGTTGGTTGTGTTGTGATGTTCGGCTTCCAATTGTGGGCTATAGATCGACTCAAAGAGAAACAAAAAATTAAGTTTTCGGTCCACTTCATCCCAAAATTATTATTTGATCATTACAGAAAATTATAGGCGTTGTCCTTGACCATAACTGGAACCTCATGTAACATTTTAAAGCGATCTGCGCTATATTTCCGCCCTCCAGTGTGGTAATGGGTTACAATATAATGTCTGACTATGGAAGCACCTGTAAGTGTAACTCCCACATCCGAGTACATACGACAATAAAATTGGTATCAATTTAAAGGTCAACCACTCCTCTTGGATATACTATCAACATATCAGCTTCATGTATTTCAGGAGCAAATATATACGCCATAGAACACAAATTTTGTAATTTTTCACACAAAAGTCAGGGTCCATTTGACCCGCTAAATATTGACCGATCTTTATCAAAACTGGCATGCTTACTCTTTAGCCCGATAATAATTGCGCCTCTGGAGCGACCAGAAAAACGCACAAAAATTAAGTATTTGGTCCATTTCATCCACTAAATATTAACCGATCTTTACCAAAAACAATAGGGGTCTTCATTGGCCAGAACCCATCCTACATGCAAAATTTCATGAAGATTGGTCCATAACTGTGGCCTGTATCGTGTTTACAAATTATAATGGACAGACGGACGGACGGACGGACACACATGTCTAGATCGATTCAGCTAGTCGAGATATGACGATCGGTATACTTGAAGGTGGGTCTAGGACCAATATTTCGCGGCGTTACAAACTTTTGGGGCTGCACAAAGCTATAATACCCTGACAACATAGTTGTGTAGGGTATAAAAAGTCTACTAATTGCATTGTTTATGTTCTTAAAGTAAATGAATACCTCCTCTGTAGAAAAAAAGCATATGCCTATACGAGAATCTCACTCACTTTTAGAAAATCGATTTAAATCTTTATGACTTCTTAAAAAATTCGGTTTCCAAAAAAAAAAAAATAATAATTGTCAAAAATGAAACCAAAAGAGCCAATTTCGGAACAGATATATATAGATATATTTCTTTCCTGCTAACGGTCGCTATAAGCGTAATTTACTGGAGCCGAAAAATTCAATTTAATCCAGCCCCTAGGTAGATTCTATGGTCAATTTTAAGCAACATTGTTGAAGGAACAATAGGTCTATCTCGATTTTCGAGTCTCTCACTTTTCAAACCACTTTTCCCTATAACATCATTTTGATTCAGGAGGGTATAAAATGTTCGGCCCAATCGAACGTGGTCACGTTCTTAAAGCGGGTTTTTACACCCTCAGCCTTATGGCTAATGAGGGTATATACACTTTAATGCCGCAAAAATGTGCCGGATCGAAGTATTGGTTTTAGATCCCATTTTTTTTACCAAATCCGTTTCACATAATTTGGAGTCGATTTACAAATGTCCGTTTCTACGTATGTTATCGTGCGCACCGATAAGTCTCGAAATAAGTAACAGATTTCATCCAAACTTCATACATCGTAATATTTGCCTGGAACTTAGTTTAAGTTTACCAAGCCTAGGAACTTGAACGAAGTTCGATGATGGGGACCATTGGTCCACTCCTACCGGTAATAAAACCAATATTAGTCGAATGGAATGTCCCATTTTCGAATTTAAGAGACTATAGCTATCGATACACTCACAGAGAAACGTCCCAAAATTTGGAATCGATCGGATTATTAGCTTTTAAGTTTGAGTAGCCTCTTTCCGTCACTTGATGCTAGCACAATAAATCGGCTATATCTTTAAGAGTTTTTGAGATTTTCACTTGAAATTTCATAGGGGCATTCTTGAATTATTGGTCGATTATGGAAAGCAACCAAACTCCAGTTGCGATTTCAACTGACAACGCCACTGAAATAAAACTTCACATTATGAATATCAACCTTTCTCAGTTGCCGTCGACCGTTTTGACACTTCTGCAACCAGAAGTATTGAAAACAAACAAAAATTGAAGAGAATATTTTGGAAAAACTAATTTTAAGTTATGATAAGCTCAGTGGAACTATTTTTTTATGATGAAAATTATGTGCAAGGCGTGGCATATATTAGAAGGCATTTAAGAAATC
This sequence comes from Musca vetustissima, assembly GCF_032173495.1. NCBI lineage: Eukaryota > Metazoa > Arthropoda > Insecta > Diptera > Muscidae > Musca > Musca vetustissima. The sequence goes on from NW_026887511.1 coordinate 56,492, forward strand.
CAATCCATTAGAACTACCATACCAGATCTACTATTATTTCATGATTCATTTTGTTTATACAGATCTTTTTCAATTTTATCAGTGTTTGGCTCGATTTGAAGTAGTTCCTCCACATCCAATGTATCTGATATAACGCCAAAAAGGGCACCTTCTGAATTTACTATCAAATCCATTTGTAACACGGCCGCTGCTTCCTGATCGAATGCTAATGACGGCACTTCTTGCGAAGTGATGTTATGGTTTCTTTTATTTTGGGTCATTTTCTTTTTCAATTTTGCCTTAAAATGAATCTACACTCTCTGCCATTCATTTGGAATGCGTGTTGGTGGGCCATAGAAGTAAAGGTCCTCTGAAATGGTCTTCCACACATCATCGGTAGTGGCTTCGGTTTGACCAAAAGTCCGCACGCCGCGTGCTACATTTGGGCGAGCTTCAATTGAATTCAAGTAGGAAGATTGGTTTCTATTGGGCAAACGCACCAGGTAACTCTCAAAGATTTGGCCATCTCCTTTGAAAAAACATATACGTTATACGAATCAAAAGAAATAATAAAACAAGTGCTTTATTCCGTAACGCACCACAAACTATTGGCTGAGGATATATATGTCAGGGACCCCTACTGAAACTTATCATATCCTAATCCACACTGTGGTAGAGGGTGTTTTGTATTTGTAACACACAGAAGTAGAAATATATGGAGTCACATTTACTTTTATGGATATGCTTAGAATCAGTTTCAAAATCGATTTATGCATGTCCCTTCGTCTGCAAAACCATGTTAAAATTATGATAAACCCTATTGAAATTGATGAGAATCGGATTGGATATAGTCATAGCTCCCAAATGATTTTTGTTCGAGGATACCCTGGGTATGGGCACATTCGGCGAATTTTGACTTTTTTACAATACTGTGAAAATGTTTAACCAATACTAATTATACCACACCGTGGTACGGGGTATTATGTCTTTGTGCATATGTTTGTAACAGGCAAAAGGAAACGAGATAGACCCATGGTTCCTTTTGAGAATATGCATATAATCACTTTCTGAGTCGATTTATGCATGTCCGTCCGTCTGTCTGTCTGTCCATGTTAAATTGTAAACAAAGTGCAGGTCGCATTTATTATCCGAATTTGATGAAATTTGGCACAGCTCATATATTTGGGCCAGGGACGAACCCTATTGAAATTGGGAAAAATCGGTTTAGATTTAGATATAGCTCCCGTATATATTTTCGTTCGACTTTTAACAAATGGTGCACCAAAGAGTCACATTTAGTCCGATTGACACGAAATTTTACATAACGTACTGAAGTTGGTGTAGCCTAACGTGTGCCAAGTTTTATTGAAATCGGTTCGGATTTTGATATAGCTCCCATATATATTTTCGTCCGATTTTTAGCAAATGGGCACCAAAGAGTCAAATTTAGTCCGATTGGCACAAAATTTTGCAAAACGTACAAAAATAGGTGTAGCCTAACGTGTTCCAAGTTTTATTGAAATCGGTTCAGATTTTGATATAGCTCCCACATATATTTTCGACCGATTTTTAGCAAATGGGGCACCAAAGAGTCAAATTTATTCCGATTGGCACAAAATTTTGCACAACGTACTGAAGTTGGTGTAGCCTAACACGTGCCAAGTTTTATTGAAATCGGTTCGGATTTAGATATATATATATATATTTTCGTCCGATTTTTAGTAAATGGGACACCAAAGAGTCACATTTAGTCCAATGGGCTCGAAATTTTATATAAAGAACTGAAGTTATGATAGCCTAAAGTGTTCGAAGTTTAATTGAAATCGGTTCAGATTTAGAATCACTTTCTTAGTCGATTTATGCATGTCCGTCCGTCTGTCTGTCCATGTTAAATTGCAAACAACGTGCAGGTCGCATTTATTATCCGAATTTGATGAAATTTGGCACAGCTCATTTATTTGGGCCAGGGACGAACCCTATTGAAATTGGGAAAATTCGGTTTAGATTTAGATATAGCTCCTACATATATGTTCGTCCGATTTTTGGCAAATGGTGCACCAAAAAGTCAAATTTAGTCCGATTGGCACAAATTTTACATAACGAACTGAAGTTATGTGTGCCTAAAGTGTTCCAAAGTTATGATAGCCTAAAGTGTTTCAAGTTTTATTGAAATCGGTTCAGATTTAGATATAGGCCACATATATATGTTCGTCCGATTTTAAGCAAATTGTACACCAAAGAAGTGCACTAAAAAATGAAGGGTGCACTAAAAAATGAACTGATGATTGTGCATGAACTGGAGGTTATATCTTCAACAGCGCTCGATTCACATATAGACACAGATCATATATATGAAGTAGTCCACTCTCATGTTAATGGTCCTTCAAAAATGCGAGGTCTGTTACGATGCATCTCTTGAATATAGCCAAAGTGGTAAAGGGCATCACATAGTCGGCCCCGTCCGACTTTACTACTTTCCTTACTGGTTTTATATATGTGTTTGGTACAAGTTTTGGTACAAATCTGAATCTGGTCCCCGTCTCGCCTATGTGCGACGACTCGAAATTTTGCCATAGACCTATGCATTAAGTCTAGAATGACAATCCAATTGTCAGAAAACTGTTCAAATTCCAATATAGCTTTCATATATAAATTCGTACGATTGGAGTGTGTCAAGTCATATTTAATATCTATCGGTTCCATCCAACTTTGATCTCTACATTCCAGTAGACCTATTCTGAATGTTGTTAAAGAGATACAGAATACAAGGGCAGGACCCTTTTAACAAATTGAAATGCTGAATCAATATTGAGTTATTTTTAAAAAAATTAAAAGTTACCAAAATTTTGCGACCATTTGGTGAATGACAATATTTTTGACGCATGGGCAAAATTTCGAAAGGAACGATTTTAATCAAAATTACCATAAAATAAAACTTAATGCACAGCTACCTCTTAACGATTTTCAGAACACTTTTTCACAATTATTCTTTGAGCGACAGTATTGCTAATCCGTTTTGTTATAATTTTTTGGATTGACTACCTGCAAATTATTTTGTAAAATTTGTTATGTAGGAGTGGTTTAAATTTATTTATTTTTTTTCTTTTTTTTTTTTTGTTTGTTTGTAATAGTTTTGATGTATTTTTTATTTCGTTATATATTTTTTTTAATTTCAAATTCCACAATTTTTTTAAAGCATCTATTGATTTCCAATAAAATTATTTTTCTACACTCATATATATTTTGTTAATTTTTTTTCTTGCGATCATATAAATAGTTGTGTTTTGATTTGTTATAATACTTTTTTCTTTATTTTAATTTTTATTAATTCACTATTTTTTTGCTCTTGACATTAAAAAGCCTTTAAAACAACCTTAATAGCCAGCTTTCGAACACTTATAATTTTTTCCTTATTGTTGTAGATTTTTGTTTTAGACAATAAAACATATAATTATTTTGGGGTATGAGTTTTCAATTTCACAACAATATTTTGGGGTTTCTGTTAAATTTTACTATTTGTTTTATAAAATATTTTAAATTTTATTAAATTTCTTTGGCTTTGCTTTTTTTTGTAAATCTTATTTTAAAAATATATTTTTTCCGTTTTTTTATTTTATTTTGTAAACATTGAGCCTTGGTATTATAGGTTTGCGACAACTATTATTTTTTTATTCTTTTTGGCAATTTACTATTTTTTTATATAATATATATTTCTAAATATATGTTTTTTTCCTAGATTTTTAAATTTCTCAAACAAAACACTTTTCTTTTATTGTTAAACAAATGACGGATGTGTATCGTTGTTGTATGGACTGATAATTTATGTTGAGGTTCTTGCTTCGAAACAAATGCTTTTGTTTGATGTCTTCGGTGTTCGGGAAGAGGGATTTTCGAGGGGTTTTAATGCAACACTTGTAGGGAATGACACGTTTTACTCGTTTTTTTTTTCTATATATTATTGACCGCCTGACCAACAAAAGTCACGTTAATTCCACAACAAAATAACCTTCAAGTCAAACAAATCACGGTCGCAGGTATTTTATTATTCAAGCACGTTTTTCTTTAAATGATTTCTTTTTTTGTAATTTTTTCTCTTTGCTTTTCGAACTTCCGTTTTTCGTTACTTTGCGAAGCCTTTCTTTAATTATTGAAATGTGAAAATACTATTATTTTTTAATCTTTCGTTGAGGCTCTTGGTTTTCTATTCCGAAAAAAGGTGAAGGTAAGGTAAATATTGAACTCCTTCAAGCATGTGACATCTGACGATTGTTGATCTGTGGCCTGTACTGATGCTGAGACAAAGAAACACACAGCTGCCGAGACGGTACGATATGACAAAATTTGTTCTATTATTTGCACTTTTTGTTCGCTTGTCGTTGTCTTGCTGTCGCTTCGTTTCTCGTAGTCGTTGTAGTCTTTGTCGTCGTCGTCGTCGTGGTAGTTCGAGGCTGCTATCGCTATCGGTTTGTATATCTTTGCGTTTGGTTTAACTTGACAAACGTTGGGCGAATGGCATTCTGAATTTTATGTTGAGTAAGGTTTGCCGCCGTTTAGCAGAATTCGCCTATGCCAATGTGGATTTTACACTTAACAATTTCATTTCATTTCGAACCATTACTGCACGCTCTGCACGGTGTACAGGCAGGCAACAATGAGGTACAGTGGTAACTGTGTCTGTGTGATTTTTGGAGATTTATGCAGATTGGCACAACTGTAAAACATTGAATCTCTTTGAAAGGGGCTTGCAGAAAGAACAGCTTCTTTCTACTCCCCGACACAAAAGCTCATCTGTTATCGTGCAGCAACAGCTCGCCACTCTGGCGTTTATAATGTTTGTTGTTATTTTTATGTTTGTTTGTGCCGACATAAGCCGGCTTTTAGTCTGCAAACGATGTAGCATTGCCAACCACGATGTTTGTTTTATCGTTCGTTCCTCATCCACACACATACATGTTTGAGAGCAACTCGTTTTAATACGCATGTTCGATGAGAGCCCACAACAATGATTTGCAGCCTGCGCATGTTTTAATTGAAACCGGAAGTTATCGTTTAAATGGCATCAGCATAGCAGCAGTAGCTGCTAGGCGACAACAACTACGTCATACTCAGACAAAGACAATAATTTCTGTAATCTGCATGAAATATTCGACTGCTACAGGTATGACAAGCAATATAGCAGAATATATGATAAAAAACAAGTAGAAACGTAGTTAAGCTACAATGTGGTGTGCATTCAATTTTTTAAATCGGCTGGGACCATTATATTGGGACTATCTTATTACAAGATTTGTACTAGCAGGTTTTTATACTCTCAGCATGGCAAGGAATATCAAAATACCGAAAATTAAGCAAGGTCTTTGTATGAGCGGGCTATTTAAAAGCATGAACCTTTGAGGAAAAAATTTTTTATTCATAGTGAAATTCGGCTAAAACCTTTAAAATACCGATAATTGGTCGAAAATTTTATACGAATTCAGTGTCGACGTTGAAAAAAAAAATCGGTTGAAAATGGTACTCAAACTCCCCAAAATATCCAAATATCCTTAAAAGTTAATAATTTTTTGTATTAAGATTTGGTATCCATCTCGGTAGTTGCGTTTCAAACATATGGATTACCCACCAAAATCTTTTTATTAACTACTTGCGATTTCTTCCGTTGGAGGCAAGAGAAAGGTAATGTATAAGACAACAGCCCAGGTTCGATTCGAAACCTCAAAATTGAATTCAGGAGTAAATTATTGAGTACATATTTCGAGCCGTTACAAACACTTGGTAAATCTGACGATTACGCCTGTATTATAGCTGCTATGAAAGGAGACATGAATTTGGCTGCGCATCCATGGTTAACAAGAGCAGAAAAGTCCTCGTCTCCAGATTCAATCCAGTAGATGAGCGAATTGCTATAATCCGTATAAAAGCGAAGTTCTTTTACATCAGTCTAATTTGCGTCCATGCTCCGACCGAAGATAAAGATGAACAGACCAAAGACTTATTTTACGAGCACCTAGAAACAGCATATGAACGTTGCCCTGGCCATGACATTAAAATTCTGCTAGGAGATTTTAATGCAAAAATCTGAAGGGAAAATATCTTTGGGCCCAACGTCGGAAAATTCAGCCTTCATGAAGAAACATCCGACAACGGCATGAGGCTGATTGACTTCGCGGCAGCAAAAAACATGCTAGTTAGCAGCACCGGATTCAAGCATCTCGATATACACAAGGCCACCTGGATCTCTCCTGATCAAGTAACGAGGAATCAAATTGATCATGTTGTGATAGACGGAAGGCATTCATCCAGTGTTGTAGACGTCCGATCGATCCGAGGAGCGAATATCGATTCTTGTCCCCATAATAGTATAGAAGCACAATGGCAAAGAATTGCCCACTCCCTACAAACTGCAGCAAAAAGAACAATTGGGTACCAAAACCACCACCAAGAAACCCATGGTACGATCAGGAGTGTCGTAATGCTACTGATGTGAAAAACGCAGCATGTAGAGTAACCCTGCAGACAGTAGCAACACGTAATGCGATGGAGAATTATCGGGAGAAAAGGAGAGAGGAAAAACGAGTTTTCAGAAAAAGGGAAGAAAGAAAAAGAAAAACGTTATCGTGAGCAAATCGAGATGTACAGGAGTCAGAATGAAGTCCGAAAATTTTACCAACGAGTAAAACACCTAAACGAAGGCTTTGGTGCAGGCACACCTGTCTGTAGAGATGAAGAAGAAAACCTGGTGATAGATACAGATAGCGTGTTAAAGATCTGGAAGGAACAAGCTTCTGGCATCAAATAGTGACGGTGAATAAGATAACAAAGAACCAATACGATATAACGGTATAGAGTGTATACCACCTAACAAAGATCAGGTCAGAATAGCAATCATCCGGCTGAAGAGTAATAAAGCAGCTGGAGCCAGCCGAATTATTCAAGACTGGTGGTCAGATGCTGGTCAGGAGCATGTACCAGTTTATTAGTACAATTTGGGTGAAGGAATGCATGCTCAATGATTGGAACCTCAGCATCCTGAGAAGAAGAATTAGTCTTCTTCCCATCGCATATAAATTGCTATCCAGAGTGCTATGTGAACAGCAGACCATTGGCTTCAGCTGAAATTTTCGGCTTCAGACCTGGCAAATCCACCACTGAACACATTTTTACTCTGCGCCAAATCCTGGAAAAGACCCACGAAAACACATCGAAACATTCTATCTATTCGTCGACTATAAAGCCGAATTCGACACCATTGCCTGTGTGGCACAAGGTCAGCATTTAAAGTCAGAAAGGACCTATCGGAGCCCTTCAATACCGAACGAATATTCAGACAAGGTAACAGTTCACCGTGTGATCTTTTTAACATCCTGCAGAAATGGCACTCCGTACACGAAACAAACATGTACTCGCCTTCGCCGATGACATCGTTATAATGGATCGAACATTGCGAGCTTTAACAGCCACATTTGAACAAATTGAAAAGAAGTCTGCCAAAGTGGGTCTGGCAGTAAATGGAGAGAAGATCAAGCTTATGGTAACAACGCGCAAGACGTCCAGTAGACTCGGACCAACTGTGGAACTTGAGAACTACAGCTTCGAGGTAGTAACAGATTTTATATACCTTGGTACCGCCATAAATAAAACTAATGACATCAGGTTTGAAATTCGGAAAAGGATAGTGTTGGCCAACAAATGCTACTATGGTCTAAGTAAATAGTTTTAAAACAAGACCACCTCCCGCCAGACCAAATTCATACTTTACAAGACGCTGATACTACTCGCGCTGTTATATGGATCTGAAGCATGGGTACTTGCGCAAGCAGATGAGACAGCTCATGGGGTGTTTGAGAGAAAAATTCTCCGAAAGATCTTCGGGTCGATCTGCGTCGACGGTGGATATCGGCGTCGAATGAACCACGAGCTTTACAATCTACACGCGGACATCGACATAGTCAGTCGTATCGAGCTGCAGCGACTAGGCCATATTGTGTGAATGAATGAGAATGTCTCAGCTCAATATAAAAGCAGTAGGCTCAAGCAGAAGGGGAAGACCACGAATCAGATGAAAAGATCAAGTAGAAGACATGGTCTTTCAAATTGGAGGATCGACGAGATTGGAATTATTTTTTAAGCTAGGATTATGGAACAAGCGTTCTGTAACAAGCCAGCTAAGTAAATACAAACTCTAGGGGCCACACAAACTTATAACACCCTCAAAAAAATCTATTTTTAAAACAGAGAGTAATGATTTTATTGTGATCATACGATTTAATATTTGTTAGGATATTTTGACTAATATACAGATAATTATTGTACTTAAATAAATAATTAAAAAAATAAAAAAAAAAATTTAAAATTTTTGCATTGCTAATAAAAATTTCAACAAAAGATAATGCAGTTTAATGTTATTTACAAACAAGACCATAATGTACGCATACCAATAAACAGCAGTAGAAGGAAAACAAAAAGTTTGATGTTTTAAGTCTGTTTGTGAATTGACCCAAAAGTTAGATGAACACTGGTTGGTTAAACTTTAGCAAATCCATGGACTTAAGGTAAACATGCCAAGCCAAACGAATTTTTTGGTCTGTTTTGTGTGCATAAATAATTCACGAAGGTCAACATTGATGAAGCGGTTCCTAGAGTGTTGGAGATTACTTAACATAATTTTAGTTTACAAGGGAACATTTTTTCTTGTCCGAGTGTGCAAGGGAATGAAAATTATTAAACGGCGCACAATTTATGGGCCATTTAAAATAAAAATGATATAAGAAGGAAATATCAAAAAAGCTTTTCCGTTTTTGATCGACCAGTGGCTCGAAAGCCCCAAGAGTTTTTGTTGAGAAACCTTAACGGCAATGTTGCAAATTTAATTTTAATGTTATACTTAGCACTTTTTAAACATGTTTAGCACCCAAAACGTGGTCTAACACGTAACACGTTTTTAAGAATTTTTTTTTTTCAATAATCGATTTTGCGATTTCAATTGACTATCATTTTTGGACTTTTTCACGGTAATTTTGTACATATATGAATCTTTAATATTTAACTTTAATTCATCAGAGAGCATAGCTCATCTGAAGAAACCAACCATTATCCAAACCAATATTGTTTTTGAAAAAGTTATGCAGCATTTATTAACCTTGCAATTTTATTTGATTTAGTTTCGACCTCCGGTATATGTATTACAGTCTTCTGTGCGTCTTATCAATTAATCTCTGTTTTATCTCTTACCAATTGATTTGTTTTCTATTTGCAAAAAAACTCAAATAGTCGATTTTCACAATCCTCCCTATTATTATTGCTTGGTGCCAAGGCCGGACTGTATGTCGGATACATTAAAACTTCCCAACCAAGCTCCCGAAGTTTCTGGCGAGCAACTGTAGATGTGCGTGGCCTAGCGTTGTCCAGGTGGAACACGACACCTCTCCTGTTGCCAATTCTGTCCGTTTTTGGTCAAATTTTATGTTAAAGTAGCATGTGGGTAATATTTAAACATGTATTAACATATTATTTTATTTTCACAGAAAACTGCATATGTCAGAAAAGCTAAATAATCCACACATTAATATCGACCATAAATTGAATTTAAGTACCATTTAGTACTAAATTTCATGATTCGGGCTCACCCAAATCCACATTATTTAAAAAGGGTACTTTTCAGTTTTAGGATTCCAACTCTATCGGTTCACCCACAATTCAAATTGTACTAAATTTAGTACATGATAGTACCAATTTCCAAATCTAACTACACCTCCACAGTGATCCTAAATCAAAATTTCAGGATTCCAACTCTATCCCTTCACACACAATTTACATTGTATCAAATTTAGTACACTTAGTACAAATTCCTACATATCTCAAGCCTACACTTCCACAGTGATTCCAAATCCAAGTTTCAGGATTCTAACTCCATCGGTTCACTCACAATTCAAATTGTACCAAATTTAGTACACAATAGTATAAATTTCCAAAACTTCCTACATACCCCAATTCTACACCTCCTTAGTGATCCTAAATCCAAGTTTCAGGATACTAACTCCATCGGTTCACTCACAATTCAAATTGTACCAAATTTAGTACACAGTAGTACCAATTTTCAAAACTTCCTACATACACCAATCCTACACCCCCATACTGATCCTAAATTAAAGTTTTAAAATTCCAACTCTATCGGTTCACCCACAAATCAAATTGTACTAAATTTAGTAAATAATAGTACCAATTTCCAAACCTTCCTACATAACCCAATCCTACACCTCCTTAGTGATCCTAAATCAAAATTCGCCCACAATTTATATTGTACCAAATTTAGTACAAATTTCTAAAACTTCCTACATACCCACACCCTACACCCCCCACAGTGATCCCAAATACAAATTTCAGGATTCCAACTCTATCGGTTCACTCACAATTCAAATTGTACCAAATTTAGTACACATTAGTAAAAATTTCTAAAACTTCTCACATATCTCAATCTTGCACCTCCACAGTGATCCTGACTCTAAATTACATGATTCTAGCTCTATTGGTTCACCTAAAATTCAAAGTGTACCAAATTTAGTACGATTTAGTACTTTTCGTACACATAAGTAACAAATTTCCAAAACTATGTTTATATCCCAATCCTAGACTCCGACGGTAATGTTCATTTCAATTTTCAGGATTCCAGTAGGCCTATTCTGTAACTTTTAACAACATTCGATATTGTTTAAATTTCTTTTGTTATTGTAAAAACAACAAAACAAACAAATGAAATTGTTGTAAAATAAACAATATCGAATGTTGTTAAAAAGTTACAGAATAGTCCTACAGGTCGATTTTTATCTCCAAATTAAATTTGTACCAAATATAGTACCATATAGCACTTTTCGTACACACGTGTATACGCTTTCAAAACCATCGCCTTAAATATACTCTACATTTCAACCCTAATTCGCATTCCACATTTCAAGTTTTTAACTCTATCCATTCACCAGCTACGAAATTGTACTAAATTTAGTACATTTTAGTACTTTTCGCAAACTTCTAGTTCGAGTGTCCAAAAACCCCTTTGCTATATCTATTCTACACTCCATCAGTGACCCTCATTTAAAATTTAAGAGTTCTAGAGCTAGAAATACGCCAAATACAAATGGTATCACATTTAGTACTTTTTCTACCGTTCTAGTACGAATTCCCAAAAACCCAGCCTTATCTGTCACCTTTGGACCAATAGTGATCCTTACCCAAAATTTGAAGATTCTAGCTTCAACCGATTCGTCTGGGCGTCGATGAATCATAAAATCAGTCAGTCAGTCAATCACTTTACTCTTTTATTAGTATAGATTAAATTTGTACCAACTATATAGTACCATATAGTACTTTTCGTACACACGTGTACACGCTTTCAAAACCTAATTCGCATTCCACATTTCAAGTTTTTAGCTCTATCCATTCACATGCTACGAATTTGTACCAAATTTAGTACATTTTCGTACTTATCGGATAGTTATAGTTCGAATTTCCAAAAACCCTTTGGTACATCTATCCTACACTCCATCAACGACCACCAAACCAAATTTCAGAGTTCTGGCTCGATCTGTTCTCCAAATACAAATGGTATCACATTTAGTACTTTTTAGTACTTTTTGTACCGTTCTAGTAAAAATTTCCAAAAACCCAGCCTTATCTGTCACCATTGGACCAAGAGTGACCCTCACCCAAAATTACAAGATTCTAGCTTCAGCAGTTTCGTCTGGGCGTTGATGAATCGGTAAATCAGTTAGCCAGTCAATCACTTTACTCTATTATTAGTATAGATTTGTACTTTTTGTACCGCTCTAGTGCGAATTTCCAAAAACCCAGCCTTATCTGTCACATTTGGACCAAGAGTGACCCTCACCCAAAATTTCAAGATTCTATCTTCAGCCGATTCGTCTGGGCGTTGATGAATCGATAGTCAGTCAATCACTTTACTCTATTATTAGTATAGATTTGTACTTTTTAGTACTTTTTGTACCGTTCTAGTACGAATTTCCAAAAACCCAGCCTTATCTGTCACATTTGCACCAAGAGTGACCCTCACCCAAAATTTCAAGATTCCAGCTTCAGCCGTTTCGTCTGGGCGTTTATGAATCGTTAAATCCGTCAGTCAGTCTATCACTTTACTCTATTATTAGTATAGATTTGTACTTTTTGTACCGTTCTAGTACGAATTTCCAAAAACCCAGACTTATCTGTCACATTTGGACCAAGAGTGACCCTCACCCAAAATTTCAAGATTCTAGCTTCAGCCGTTTCGTCTGGGCTGCAGTCAGTCAGTCAATCACTTTACTCTTTTATTAGTATAGATTTTTAGCTCTTGGCCGATGTTACGAATGCTAACATGCCGGTCATCTTCGATCATTTCTCCGATTGTTTCGAAATTTTCGACGACCGGGATACCTGTGCGAGGTGCATCTTTAACATCAAAAATGCCCAAACTGAATCCATCTAATTGGCTGTTATAGTGTCGGAACCACAATTTTAGCCGCTTGGCTTGCATTTTCGCCTTTGTCAAAGGAAACCTGTCCAAATTTACCGCATTTTCTCTTTGTTCACTTCCATTTTTAACACCCTGCAACTCACAACTGAATGCACCAAACAAAAAACAGCGAAATGACACCCTTCCAACGAGAATAAATTTGAAATTTTTTAGTCGATACTTTACGATAAATCTATCAGTACAACCATCTGTCGAAAAAATAATGGATTTCCTTTTCCCCAACCTAATATAAACATATAACTCATTATTTAAATATATTTTATTGTCACTTTAAATATATTTAAATAATGAGTTATATGTATATGTATCCATTAGCAATAAACCAAAAATGCATAACTGCCAAATTATTGATTAGTTTAAGATATAATATACAACACACACCCAAACACAATATGATATAAAAAAAATGAAATACATTTCATACAAATGTATAATATTTATCTGTAACACATTTTTATGATTATTACATATTTATGGTCAAAGTTTGGCAAATAAAAGAAAAGTGGATACCAAAAGAAAGCCCATATCCAATTCAATCTAACCACAAATATTCAAGAATGTGGTTGGTCTATGAATTCTACGTATGTTTATTTGTGTTTGTAAGAGTGCCAGTAATCAAATAAACACATTATAAACAAAACACACTCACATACACACACACAAAATGTAGCACCCTTATAACGAAATTAAATCACCAGAAATTATTTATGATTTCTTTATATACTCATTAACTTCTGGCAAAAGGATATGCTGCTGGCATTGGAGGTATTCATGGCAAACATGGTTGTGGCGAAGAAGGCGAGAGGGCTTAGGTAGTTATATTCGCTTAATGAACTTTATCCAACTGTTACGTTTGTGAGAGTGGGTAAATGAGCGGAGCTGGGGGTTAAGACAAATGCCGCCTAGACTTAGACCACAAAAGTTTTTCCTTCAAAATTTGGTTGCCACAATCAAATGACATTATGCGTTATAGAAGCTGTACGTAATAGTTGCCACAAAAACCGCACACAATCCTCTCCGTTCACCGTTATTTTGCAAAATTATTATGACATAAAAGCAAAAATTAAATATTTTTAGTTATCCTAACAAACATCTAACAATTAAGGAGGAAGTCATAAAAGTCAATATCATTAAATCATGATTTCATAGACACGCACACACACACAATATTATGCATGTATGTATGAGTGAATATGTGTTTATGGCAAAGTAAGTAAAACGAAAACGAGGGGTGGTGTTAAAAGTGTTAAAAATTGTTATAATTGTGTAATAAAAACTTCAGTCAGAAAGGGATCTTACGGTTGTTTTTAGTCTTTTTTCTTACAAAAAATGTGTTTTAAAAACATAAAAAAAAACCACACCGATATTTAGAAATTTCGGTAGAATGATTTGAGACCCCAGGAGAACCTGAAAAATCAAATTATAGTCAATTCGGTCGAAAACCGTGCCCAAAACCCCTTAGACTGTAGTCAATATTGATAGTCAGATTTTATATTCAATGAGCCAATATATATATATATATATATATTAGGTTGTGGAAAAAGAAATCCATTATTTTTATATGAACTACTACAGGACTTTATTTAACATGATTCGGAATGTCCGATTTGGGCCGAGTATGCACCGTTGCCATTTTATTATACCCTCTACCATAGTATGGAGGGTAGGTTAATTTTGTCATTCCGTTTGTAACTCATCGAAATATTCATTTCCGACCCTATAAAGTATATATATTCCTGATCAGGGTAAAATTCTAAGACGATCTAGTCATGTCCATTCGTCTGTCCGTCCCTCTGTTGTAATGACGCTATCTTTTGAAGGAATTGAGATAGGGTGCTGAAATTTTGCATAGGTTTGTCTTTTGTTTGCAGGCAGGTCAAGTTCGAAGATGGGATATATTGGTCCACGTTTAGGTATAGCTCACATATAACAGTACACCCCAATTTTCAACATTTTGGGGTTCTTGAGCGCGTTTTTCAACCAAATACGCGGAAATTTGGTACATTGGGTTCTTATTGGGTAGTAAATGTATTCACCAAAAATTATAAATATAGGGGGTTTTTATCGTATTTTTCCACCGAATTGGCTGTAATTTATTATTTTGAGTTTTTATTTATTTTATTTTTGAGTTTTTAGTATGCACCAAATCTCTCCACAAAAAATATAATAATAGGTCAATTTTTTTCGGATATCCCCCAATTTTCGTTATTTTGGGGTTCTTGAGCGCGCTTTTCAACCAAATTCGCTGCAATTTGGTACATTGGGTTCTTATTGGGTACCAAATATCTCTATTAAAAATTATAAATATCGGTCCACTTTTTCATTTCAAATACCTGTCAGTGTACCTGTGGTGGAGGGTATCCAAAGTTCGCTTTTTCACTTGTTAATTTTATTTTCATAATGTCGATTTTCACAATCCTCCCTAGATACCATTTTTTATTATTAAAGAAATTTTGCAATGCAAGGAAAATATGATAATCGCTTGGTGCCAAGTCCGACTGTATTGCGGATGCATTAAAACTTCCTAACCAAGCTCCCTAAGCTTCTGGCGAGCCACTGTAGATGTATGTGGCCTAGCGTTGTCCTGGTGGAAGACGACACCTCTCCTGTTGGCCAATTCTGGCCGTTTCTGATCAATTTATATCTACAAACGGTCCAGTAGTTGAACGTAGAGATACGAATTGAGAGATTGACCATATGGAAGCCACTCATAAATTATCCCCTTCCAGTCCCACCAAATGCATAGCTAGATTTGCGGGTATTTATTTGGGTATTTACTATATTGAATCGGAAATACAACATCTTAAATCCTATTTCCGGGTTTCTGTTATCTGTTACCAGTAAACGTGGACCTACATATACATATTTGCATGGACATTTTGTACCCAATTAGAACACTCTGTGCCAAATTACAGCCAATTCGGTTCTAAAATGTGTCTAATAGACAAAAAAAACCTTAAATCGGGAGATACGGTTATATGGGAGCTATATCAAAACCATTTTGAATTTCCATATTTGCTTTGACATTAAAAACATGTATGCAAAATTATTGCCGCCTATGTCAAGTGGTTCCGCAGTTAATGAGTTTATAGCCAATTTTAGATAAATACTCGGGTATTTACCCAAGTATTTACCCACGTCTTTAAAGTATCGTAAAACTATCCATTATAAATGGATTTGATAAGAGAAACCCGGAAATAGGGTGTAAGATGTTGTAGTCCTGGTTTGGCCACCGTTGAAATGCTTCACCACTCTTTGACCACGATCGTCAAAGATCCATTTCGTATGTGATCCATTTCTCATCTCCAGTCACCATCGGTTTAATAAATGAGTCTATCACACTCCGTTTGGCCAAGGCTTCGCAGATGGAAATTCGATCCATCCTATTTTTATACCCTTCACCACACTGTGGTACAGGGTATTATGTCTTTGTGCATATGTTTGTAACAGGCAAAAGGAAACGAGATAGACACATGGTTCCTTTTGAGAATATGCATAGAATCACTTTCTAAGTCGATTTAAGCACGTCCGTCCGTCCGTCCGTCTGTCCGTCCGTCTGTCTGTCTGTCCATGTTAAATTGTAAACAAAGTACAGGTCGCATTTATGATCCGAATTGGATGAAATTTGGCATAGGTCACTTATTCGGCCCAAGGACGAACCCTATTGAAATTGGGAAAAATCGGTTCAGATTTAGATATAGCTCCCATATATATATTTAACCGATTTAATGTAAACGGTCCCTATATATCTTTCGATTTGCACGAAATTTGGTACAGCGTAATCATTTAAGTCTAGAATGATGTCTGCCAAGTTTCGTGAAAATCGGTCCAGATTTAGATATAGCTCCCATATATAGTTTCGTCCGATTTCATGTAAATGGTGCCCCAAAGTCCCTATATATATTTCGATTTGCACGAAAATTGGCATAACGTATTAAATTAAGCCTAGAGTGATGTCTGCCAAGTTTCGAGAAAATCGGTTCAGATTTAGATATAGCTCCCATATATAGTTTCGTCCGATTTCATGTAAATGGTGCCCCAAAGTCCCTATATATCTTTCGATTTGCACGAAATTTGGCATAACGTATTAAATTAAGCCTAGAGTGATGTCTGCCAAGTTTCGAGAAAATCGGTTCAGATTTAGATATAGCTCCCATATATAGTTTCGTCCGATTTCATGTAAATGGTGCCCCAAAGTCCCTATATAGCCTTCGATTTGCTCGAAATTTGGCATAGCGAAATGGATTAGGTCTAGATTGATGTGTGTTAAGTTTGCTGAAAATCGGTTCAGATTTAGATATAGCTCCCATATATATTTGCGTCCGATTTAAGGTAAATGGAGTACCAAAGTCCCTATATATCTTTCGATTTGCACGAAATTTGGCATAACGTATTAAATTAAGCCTAGAGTGATGTCTGCCAAGTTTCGAGAAAATCGGTTCAGATTTAGATATAGCTCCCATATATAGTTTCGTCCGATTTCATGTAAATGGTGCCCCAAATTCCCTATATATCTTTCGATTTGCACGAAATTTGGCATAACGTATTAAATTAAGCCTTGAGTGATGTTTGCGAAGTTTCGAGAAAATCGGTTCAGATTTAGATATAGCTCCATATATAGTTTCGTCCGCTTTGATGTAAATGGTGCCCCAAAGTCCCTATATATCCTTCGATTTGCTCGAAATTTGGCATAGCGAAATGGATTAGGTCTAGATTTATGTGTGTTAAGTTTGCTGAAAATCGGTTCAGATTTAGATATAGCTCCCATATATATTTTCGTCCGATTTAAGGTAAATGGTGTACCAAAGTCCCTATATATCCTTCGATTTGCACGAAATTTGGCATATCGTACTTAATTAAGTCTAGAATAGTGCACGTTAAGTTTCTCGAAAATCGGTTTGGATTTAAATATAGCTCCTATATAAATTTTCGTCCGATTTAATGTAAATAGTGTACCGAAGTCCCTATACATATTTCGATTTGCACAAAATTTGGCATAGTGTACTAAAATGAGTCTGGAGATTTAAGTGAAATGAGATTTATATATAGCTCCTATATATTTTTGCTTCCGATTTTATGTAAATTGTGCACTAAAGACCCAAAGTTTGTCCGATTGCCACACAATTATGTACAATACAGAAGTTAATATAAGATAATCTCTGCCATTCTCATTGAAATCGGTTCAGATTTTGATATAGCTTCTACATATATATTTTCGTCCAATTTTACACAAAATTGACACAAATTTTGCACAACGTACTAAAGTTTTGAAATTTGGAAAGTGTAGAAATCGGTTCAGATTTTGATAGAGCTTCTATATATATTTTCTTCCGAGTTTTGGTAATTTTGTCCCATTGTAAGAAGCAACCGTATATCTGAACAAATGAAAAATTTAGTATAGGTTGCAGAATTCGACGTCTATTAACATTCATCTGTTGAATATACCCAAAGTGGTGAAGGGTATCATATAGTCGGCCCCGCCCGACTTTTCTACTTTCCTTACTGGTTTTTCTGTAAATTGGTGTGGCACCCCAACATCGAGCTTCTTTTTGAATCCAGCTTTGTATAAATGGTTTAAAACAGTTTTATGGTCGATTGTTAGGTCCTGGGCGATGTTACGACTAATAAAATGCCGATCAACTTCGATCATTTCTCCGATTTTGTCGACAATAAAAAAAATGGGTTTCTTTTTCCGCAACCTAATACTTTATAAAGTCTTAGGTGAATATTCCGAGGTGCGGCAAACGGAATGACAAAGTTAATATACACTACACCAGGTGGTGGAGGCTATAAACATCTCTGGACTACCACATTAAAAATATTTGTTCGCAATGAGAGCGACCTTTTCGATACCGTTGTTGATCCAAATCTCGAGATCTAAAGAAATGTTATGAATGCGGAAATAACTCGAAGTTCGTTTCATTAATTTTTACCGTTACTTTCTTGGATTCATGACCTGTTACAACATTACTTTTTATACCCTACACAACTATGTTGTCAGGGTACTATAGCTTTGTGCTGCCCCAAAAGTTTGTAACGCCGCGAAATATTGGTCCTAGACTCACCTTTAAGTATACCGATCGTCATATCTCGACTAGCTGAGTCGATCTAGACATGTGTGTCCGTCCGTCTGTCCATTATAATTTGTACATGGAGTACGGGATCGGGCTAAAGAATAAGAATGTCGGTTTGTATAAAGATTGGCCAATATTTAGCGGGTCAAATTGACCCAGACTTTTGTGTGACAAATTACAAAATTTGTATTCTATGGCGTATATATTTGCCTCTGATGGAAATAGACCCGAGTAGTTGATAGTATATCCAAGATGAATGGTTGACTTTTAAATTGATACCAATTATATGGTCCTATGTACTCAGATGTGGGAGTTACACTTAAATACTTACAGGTGCTTATGTACTCAGATATTATTTAGTAACCCATTTTCACACTAAAGGCCGGAAATATAGTGCTGATCGCTTTGAAATTTTCCATGAGGTTCCAGTTATGGTCAAGGACAACGCCTATAATTTTCGGTGATGATCAGATAAAAATTTTGGAATGAAGTGGACCGAAACCCTAATTTTTGGGGTTTCTTTGAGTCGATCGATTCGACCACAATACCACATAACACAGCCCACGGTGAAGGGAATCTCGACAATTAATTAGAAGGGCTGTACTGAAGGGCTGTAATATTCGGAAAATATGTCAGTTTAAGGAAATGATGCTGTTGACATCTAATCGGGCAAGAGGGTGCAACTAGAGGAAATTTCGAAGGTACCAGAGAGATCTTTATTTAATTAATATATCAATATGTGTTTTCAAGATTTTAACCGTTTGTGGAGAAGGTTTGAAAAGAGAGGATCGATGGTCAAATCTACGGTACAGATATCGATCTTCATGTTTCTAAATCGACATCAAAAGGTAGGAAGTTAATTTAGTCAAGCGTATTTGGGGTCAAAACCCTACGAATTGCGAATTATGTGTTTTCTTTTTTTTTATAAAAATAAAATGTAACTTGTAGTGTTTCATAAGATGTAGGTTGTATCTACAATGTATGGTTATAGAAAAATTACATAAAATATCACATTGATAGCGAATTCACATATTCTTCTATCAACACAATTTCAATAAAAAGACATAAATAAAATCTAAAAGATACTCCGCACCAAAGGGTGGAAAGTATTTTTTAATGAAAACTTCCTTCGACGACATAAAATTGTAATACAAGAACAACAACGAGAGAGCGAACGAACGAACGAACCAACCATTTCAGCCAATAATGTCAAGAAGGAAAATAAGAAGAAGAAGCAGTTATTAAGTTCTTCCTCTGCCAAGAAAACTGAATTGGCTTCCTACGCAACAAAGTGCGTTGTTGTTTTTGTTGCTGCTGTTACTGGCAGAATAATAAATGATATAAATGTTACGCCAGAGATAGACATTCTTTATGTGGTAATTTCTTCCTGGCAGTGCCAGTGCCGAACAGCAAAATAATAACACTGCTTAATAATACACCATGTAATTAATAATAATTTAGAGTATAATTAAAACTTCCACAAATAATCGACATGGAGGCAGGCACAGAGAATACTTAAAACCTCCCTTATGCTGTTATAAATGGGTGTTAGGTTGTTTTGTTGAAATTGTCATTTAAATGAAATTACATTTCAATGAGTAAATATATACATATATATTATGGCGGAGCTGAAAAATTCGATTAAATCAAGCCCCTAGATTGATTCAATGGACAATTCTAAGCAACTTTGGTGAAGGAACCATAAGTCTATCTCGATATTTCGAGTCTCCCACTTTGCAAAAAGTGGTTTTTCCCTATAACCCTATTTCCCTATTCGCATTTTTCTAAAACAATAATGATTGTAATTAGTAAAAGATGATACTCACATTTGAAAAAATTTGAGGACGCATTTGGGGGGCTTGGTGCATTGGCGGCCTAATGGCAACACCCTGATGTGTTACGGGAGTCATGGTAGGTGGCAGAATTGGTGCTGGACTATAGTTGGTTGGTTGATGCATTTTTTCTGAAAAGACAAATTATAAATGTTAGCATATAGAATGAAAAAATAATAATATAAATCGTTTGTTTTAATAGTCGTTTGAAACCATCTTTTTTCATATTGGGTTTTATTTGTTAAAAAAAAGTATTAAGTGGTATTAATTTTGTTTGTGACTTTGTCTGTCCTTGCCTGCATCTATTGCATGTAATTGTTTTTTCACGCGAACCGAATGAAAGTATTTTCATTATAATTATTTTTCTCAGTTAATTACTACAATATCAGATTTTTTGACATCCATATATTCTACAAAAATTGAGATAGGCTGCCCACAGACAAGAAAATTTCATATAAATTGCAAGTTCTGAAGAACTGTTTAATTCGTTCGATATATTAGTTGGGGAAAAATAAATCCAATTTTTATACCCTACACAACTATGTTGTCAAAGTATTATAGCTTTGTGCAGCCCCAAAAGTTTGTAACGCCTCGAAATATTGGTCCTAGGCCCACCTTTAACTATACCGATCATCATATCTCGACTAGCTGAGTCGATCTAGACATGTGTGTCCGTCCGTCCGTCTGTCCATTATAAATTGTAAACACGATACAGGCCACAGTTATGGACCAATCTTCACGAAATTTTGCATGTAGGATGGGTTTGGCCCTATGAAGACCCCTATTGTTTTTGGTAACAATCGGTTAATATTTAGGGGATGAAATGGAGCAAATATTAATTTTTGTCGTTTTTCTGGTCGCTCCAGAGGCCGCAATTATGGCCCGAACATCGCGAATTTTTACATGGAGAAGGGGATCGGTCCAAAGAATAAGCATGCCTGTTTTGATAAAGATCGGTCAATATTTAGCGGGTCAAATGGACCCTGACTTTTGTGTGAAAAATTACAAAATTTCTATGGCGTATATATTTGCCCCTGAAGGATCTAGACCCGAGAAGTTGATAGTATGTTCAAGAGGAGTGGTTGACTTTTAAATTGATACCAATTTTATGGTCGTATGTACTCAGATGTGAGAGTGGTTGCTTACTTACTAAGATATTATTTAGTAACCCATTACCGCACTAGAAAGCGGAAATACAGCGCTGTTCGCTTTGAAATTTTTCCATGATATTTCAGTTATGATCAAGAGCAAGGCCTATAATTTTTGGTGATGATCAAATAATAATTTTGGGGTGAAGTGGACCGAAAACTTAACTTTCTTTGTCAAAGTATACTGGGAAATATGGCCCACGCTCTGAATATAGAGTCATAGAAAGTTAAATTTTCGTCAAAGTTGTGTAGGATATCATATGGTCGGCCCTGTCCGACTATACTGCTCCGCTCACTGTTTTTTTTTTAATAAATTTAAAAAAAATCTAGCATGCTTATTAATGACACTTTTTGATAAAACAAAATTAAAATAATTACAAAATCAGTAGTGTTGGCGGTTTATTTGGGATACCATTTGTATTTTGTTTTTGCAAAATAGTCAGGCTTAAACCTAGTTTGTTGTTTTTATAAAAAGCAACTATTTATTTGTGGGGAATGTATGGCAGGGAAGGCTATAGTTTCGGATCACGCCACTGATCCGTGCGAAATGTCACCCTTCGGACGAGCATAAATCTGAAATTGTTTGAAATAGACTTCACGAGAAGTCTATCAGTACAGCAATCTGCCGAAAAAATAATGGATTTTTTTCCCCAATCTAATATATAGTTTGTTTTTGGAACTTGCAGTGGAATTTGACGTAATATTTCCCATGCCTAGATGTCGCGTTGATAACACATATTCGTGGAAGAAAAATCCAGATATGTAAACCGTCAAGCATAGACCAATGTTTATAACTTTTGATAGGAAAATTTTCTACTTCACGAGAATCAAAAATTTTAAATTGTTCCGTAAAATACCGATATTTGGGATGTAGCGTTATTTGGGGGGTCAATATTTGGCAATTGATAAAATCAGGTTTGTCAACACTAGCGATAATTTATGTTTCTTAAGAAAAAAATATTGGGCATGTCGATTTCAAAAGGCTTGTAACTATATTAAAATTATATACTTTTCACATGGATCTCTTCCGTAATTGTAAAGAACATAGAGGAGAATTCTTTAGAATTTAAAATCATAAAAAAATTATTTGTAAATATATTTGTAATGTTATTGATGCCGCTCTTAGAAACAAAAGTTTTTAAGGTTTTTCTATAGTCGGCATTTTGGCTGATAGGGATAGGGATGAGTAAATCGACTTTCGACTAATCGATTTTTGTATAGAAAAGTCTAAAAGTCGAAGTCGACTTTTGATCTATGACAAAATCGTAAAGTCGACTTTTCAAGGTCGACTTTCGATTTTCTTCATAAATACTTGGTTTTTTATCACAAAGCTCAAATTGCCCAAAAATTGCACTTTCCGGAACTTTACTTTATCTATTCAATAATTCATATAAAAATTAAATTTTTAGTCGATTTTGCAGAAGTCAAAAGACGATTTTGAACAGTTTTGACAAAATAGAAAGATCGAAAAGTCGACTTTTTAGTCAAAGACAAAAATCGAAAAGTCTAAAAATCGACTTTTTGGTCATAGGCAAAAATCGAAAAGTCGAATTTTGCGCTCGACTACGTATCTCTAGGCTAGGCCTAGACCTAAGTCCGGGCTATAGTTAATATATAGTTCATTATTGAACCTTAAGTTCTATTTTTTATCTCGATATCCTCCGCAAGTGAAATGATTACAACGTAGTCTTAGAACCAAACTCAAAACGCGGAACAAATCTGATAACTATTTTAATATAAAGAGGGGGTCGTATGGGGACTACCCCAAAAAGGGGGCAAATATTAATATTTTTGGTGGGGAGATTTGTTACCATATACGACTACAAAATACCAAATTGCAGCGAATTCGGTAGAAAAACGCGCTCTAGAACCCAAAAATAACGAAAATTGGGGGTACCCTTATATGAGGGCTACCCAAAAAAATGGACCTATATTCATAATTTTTTTGTGGAGAGATTTGGATCCTATTAAGAACTAAAAATATTAAATTACGGCCAATTCGGTGGAAAAATACGACCAAGACCCCCATATAACTGAAAATTAATTGGTACCCTTATATGGGGGCAACCAGAAAAAGTAAACCTATATTTATATTTTTTGTGGAGAAATTTAGTACCCAATAAGAACCAGAGATGGCCTGTCAGATACAGTGACGTCAATGACATACATTTCCGACGTATAATACATACGTCAGAAACGTCGGAAACCTACCCAAATCCATTAGGTTTTTGACAAATAAGTATTTCCATTAATCAATTTGGAAATTACGCATGCTTTACTCAAATCCATAAAAAATTCGAAAATTTTCTTCTCAAAAAAATTTAGAAATTTTTATCAGTTCTAGCAAGGAATAGTCAGATATATGTAAAAATAGTATGTATTCTTGAAAATAACTTTATATGCTGATAATATTGAAATAAATGACGTTTACTACATTTATTACATTTTATACAGGTATATGACGTTTTCGACGTTTACACCTTTTTGACAGTCAAAAACCATCCCGTCACACGGACCATCCCTGATAAGAACCCAATGTACTAAATTTCAGCGAATTGGGTTGAAAAACGCGCTCAAGATCCCCAAAATACCGAAATTTGGCGGATACCCTTATATGGGAGCTATGCCTAAACGTGGACCGATATATCCCATCTTCGAACTTGACCTGCCTGCAGACAAAAGACAACCCAATGCAAAATTTCAGCATCCTATCTCAATTCCTTCAGAAGAGCGTGATTACAACAGACGTCCGTCTTATATGGGAGCTATGCCTAAACGTGGACCGATATATCCCATCTTCGAACTTGACCTGCCTGCAGACAAAAGACAACCCAATGGAAAATTTCAGCATCCTATCTCAATTCCTTCAGAAGAGCGTGATTACAACAGACGGACGGACATGGCTAGATCGTCTTAGAATTTTAACCTGATCAAGAATATATATACTTTATAGGGTCGGAAATGAATATTTCGATGAGTTACAAACGGAATGACAAAATTAATATACCCTCCATACTATGGTGGAGGTTATAAAAATATTGTATTGCATCGGGAAGTTAACAAAATTTGGAAACATATAAACCTAAATAGAATATAGTGAACAATAGGCTCTCGGAATGGTGAAACGTTTAAAGTGCGAAAAGCCTAAAAGTGCCGACTATTGGTGCGCTTACCCTACCCTTTCAAACATCAAACATGTGCATAGTGCCTAATTTATAGTGTCTGGTAATTCCAACAAATTTCTAACACTTCGTCATGACGTCGGTGCTGACGCTTAAACATCCAACATCTATGCAAATGTCTGGCATCCGACAATAAACCCTAACTAACCCCAATTAACAGCACACAAACAATTTAAACTATTAAATAACGCCACTATCACATCGTCATTATCACACCAGCAAAGACAATCGACAATGGTGGTCGTGGTGGTGGTGATGACGACAATACAACAAATTAATTCCGTGTAATTAACAAAAACGATAGTTTTCATAGCGCGCTAACTTATCAACACTTACCAATATTGTCGGCTACAGCGATTAGAAGAGGAGCGGCACTGCAAGCTAAACTAATTAAGATTTGCCTTTAATGCAGTAAAAGCGCCCGTAAATGTTGGGATGAATGAATGGCGAGTTGTTTAAACGTTTCCAACACTAGGGTTTTTAATTGCCCTGGCATAAAAGAACAACAACAACGACGACGACGACGAAAAACAAATGGTGTTGCTATATAATGGGGTTCTGTCACAGTAAAACAACAAACATACGCACACACTTAATTATGATGTTATCGAAAAAAGTCTACGCAAAACGATTAAAATTCTGTATAAACACACACACGCACGCACACACGATATTGTTTACAAATCATCAATTGAACACACACGTACACACTCGCGACAAACAAAACAAACGAAACGAACGAGGTAAAATGTCAAAAGTTAACCGGCAAACACGAATGAATTAAGAGAACCGACACAAGTGCAGCAATAAAGAGTAACAGTACGACAAAAGAGCAATTATTGAAGGTTGGATTTAAGAGAGTACAACGGCAAAGGCAATAACCACCTCAGAGCACACTTGGAGCATAGCAACGGGCGTTGTTTTTGTTTATAATTGTTTGTTTTGTTCTATTCCGCTATTGCTTCGTCTTTTCTTGTTATGTTTTGTTGTTTTTATGGGAAGACTTTGGTTTGCGGTTTTATTTTGTTTTGTGCACCTTATACTGCATGAAATACCCCCTTTTTTAGTTGTTGTTGTTGGAATGGGGAGAGAGTTGAACACAATTCACTTTCACGATTAATTGCCTTGGGATATCTAATTTATATTTTCCCAAATAAAGTTGACAGCAATTTTATAATTTTTTTCTTTTAGCTGGAAGATTTATGATTTGTTTTCAGTTTTTCTAAATAGTTTTTGCGACAAAAAAAGTTATATCACTCAACACTTTTTCGCTGGAGGCACACAATAACAGTCTCTTGAAAGAATTTACAGTCTTTGTTTACGTTTTGTAATTTTCATTTCTGATTTTGATTGGATTTGATTCGATTTTTTTGACAAAACGATTTACATGGCACTTTGTTCGGAATACAATTTTTTATTATATTTTGTTAGACAAATTTCTCACTTTGAATTTAATTCGATTTATTTGCTGAGTTTTTTTTTGTGATCTGCAAGCCACTTTGTTATGATGATATGTTGTTTCGCATGCGACTGAGGACAATGACAGCGAAATACTAACAATAGTAGGACTTCTATGTAACAGAGTTGCCAATGTACGATTTGTATGATCTTTGCAGGGATATTATTGGTCGTCAGGTGGACATGTTAAATGTTATGTTGTAAATATATAATCGATACAGAGTCAACCTGTAGGATGACTGGGGTGGAAATAAGATAGAGTTAATTATAATGTAATTTGAAATTGTTGATTCTTGGAGCACGAAATATATACAGAAATAGTTCGTTATATACACTGGTGGTCAATACTAAAGCAATTAAAATTGGAGTGATTATGAAACAATTATTCACAGAATATCGGAGAACTAACGAACCATTGATTTCTCGAATTATAAGTCCTTTTATGCAACTAGTACATCACGTAGGAAGGCTACAAAACAACATTACTTCTTACAAATCAAAAATTGTCTGAGAAGTAAAAAAAAATAATCATTTAGGAGTTCAACGAAATTGCTGAGAGGGTTATCGTTGGATATAACCTCAGGAACCGAGCGTAGACGGACTGTGGTTGCATGAAGTTCTCAAGAAAGCCATTTATTTGATTAAAAGAATGGGAAAGATTTTGGTTTTTGAAAAAGCTCATATACAGTAGATTGCAAATTAATAGCAGTTCAGTACTGATTCTTAATATATGCGCTATATTTTTTAAAATAATGTTAACAGTTGAATTCTTTCTACATTTTTCAAATCGCTATTTTGTTGCATACTTTATGTCATTGCTATTTAAAGTATGAAAATAATCTGAAACATTTTACCGTTATTATACCCTTCACCACACTGTGGTACAGGGTATTATGTCTTTGTGCGTATGTTTGTAACAGGCAAAAATAATCGAGATAGACCCATGGTTGCTTTTGAGAATATGCATAGAATCACTTTGAGTCGATTTATGCATGTCCGTCCGTCCGTCCATGTATTTTTGTTAACAAAGTACAGGTCGCATTTATGATCGGATTAGGATGAAATTTGGCACAGGTCACTTAATTGGCCCAAGGACGAACCCTATTGAAATTGGAGAAAATCGGTCCACGTTTAGGGATAGCTCCCATATAAGGGTACCCCCCAATTTTCGGTATTTTGAGTTTATTTAGAACGTTTTTTAACTGTATTCGCTGAAATTTGGTACTTTGAGTTCTTACTGGGTAGCAAATCTCCCTACTAAAAATTATAAATATAGGTCAATTTTTTCGGATAGTCCCCATATAAGGGTAGCCCCAATTTTCGGTATTTTGGGGGTTTTGATCGCATTTTTGGACCGAATTCGTTGAAATTTAGTACTTTGAGTTCTTATTGGGTAGCAAATTTCCCTACTAAAAATTATAAATATGGGCCAATTTTTTCGGATAGTCCCCATATTCTTGAGCTCGTTTTATAACTGAATTCTCTGAAATTTTGTACATTGGGTTCTAATTGGGCACCAAATTACTCCACTAAAAATTATAAATATAAGTCCAGTTTTTCTGGTAGTCCACATATCACGGTACCCCAAATTTTTGTATTTTGGGGGTTCTGATCGTATTTTTCGACCGAATTGACTGTAATTTAGTACGTCGAGTTCTTATTAGGTAGCAAATCTCTCCACTATAAATTATAAATATAGGTCAATTTATTCGGGTAACCCCCATATAAGGGTACCCCCCCAATTTTCGGTATTTTGGGGTTCTTGAGCGCGTTTTTCAACCAAATTCTTTGTAATTTGGTTTTTATACCCTTCACCACACTGTGGTACAGGGTATTATGTCTTTGTGCATATGTTTGTAACAGGCAAAAGGAATCAAGATAGACCCATGGTTCCTTTTGAGAGTCGATTTATGTATGTCCGTCCGTCTGTCTGTCCATGTTAAATTGTAAACAAAGTACAGGTCGCATTTATTATACGAATTGGATGAAATTTGGCATACGTCACTTATTTGGGCCAAGGACGAACCCTATTGAAATTGGGAAAAATCGGCTCAGATTTAGATAGAGCTCCCATATATATTTTCGTCCGATTTAAGGTAAATGGTGCACCAACGTCCCTATATATCTTTCGATTTGCACGAAATTTGGCACAGCGTACTTAATTAAGCTTAGAATGGTGTGTGCTAAGTTTCATAAAAATCGATTCAGATTTATATATAGCTCCCATATAAATTTTCGTCCGATTTAAGGTAAATGGTGCACCAATGTCCCTGAATATCTTTAGATTTGCACGAAATTTGGCACAGCGTACTGAATTAAGCCTAAAATGATGTGTGCTAAGTTTCGTGAAAATCGGTTCAGATTTAGATATAACTCCCATATATATTTTCGTCCGATTTAAGGAAAATGGTGTACCTTCTGTATACCTTTCGATTTCCACGAAATTTGGTACAGCGTACTGAATAAAGTCTAGAATGATGTGTGTTATGTTTCGTGAAAATCAAAAATGCGACGTCTGTTAAGATTCATCTGTTGAATTTACTCAAAGTGGTGAAGGGTATCATATAGTCTGGTATATATTAAAATAGTTATCTGATTTGTTCCGCGTTTTGAGTTTGGTTCTAAGACTCTGTTGTAATCATTTCACCTGCAGAGGATAGCGAGATAAAAAATTAGATTAGTAAGGTTCGATAATAGCCCCTGCGTGGAGGTTCCATTCCGTTCTGTTAGGCTGAGGGTATAATTATCCATTAAAAAATTCTGAAATTTGTATTATGGTTAACATTATGGCTTACATAATCCGTTTTTAGAAATGTCGGTATAGGTCCACTTTTTGGTATGTTCCCTATATATTCATTTCTAGTAACTGCCAGTATATCTATGGTGGAGGGTATCCAAAGTTCGGCTCGGCCGAACTTAACGCTTTTTCACTTGTTTTACATACAATCATATCTGGCATTCGTTTTTTGCAGACCTCTGATATATATATTTTTTTTTTTAATTTTCTTTACGGTCTGTCTGTTTTTATTAAAAACAAAAAAATAAACATCAGCATGTTTTTGTTATTGTATATGCTACGCACGTTATTCCCAA
The DNA here is from genome assembly GCF_032173495.1 of Musca vetustissima. NCBI lineage: Eukaryota > Metazoa > Arthropoda > Insecta > Diptera > Muscidae > Musca > Musca vetustissima. The sequence goes on from NW_026887511.1 coordinate 85,778, forward strand.
ACATTACGGATTGCAAGAAAAAACTTATTATTCTAAATTATTTTTCCATTGGCAACTCTGATAAATGGGAAGCAAATTGCATGTAAACATTACGAATGTGAGAAAGAAGAGCATATGTAAAGAGAGGCGGTAGCATTTTATTGTTATTGTGAATTAAAAACGTCTGGGGACATAGGCGAGCGCCATTCTCAATCAAACACAACCAAAATGTACCGTTCGTTTACTATCTCCTATGTTTTACTCTGCATTTCATTCATCTTATCTCACATTCATTTTAATGTTTACGTTTGTTTGGATTTTTTTATTCCTTCTTTTGTTTTGTTGCCGACTATTGTAAAATTGTCAAATTCATTCAGCGTAGAAGCCATTGAGACCAATGAAAAACAATTCTAATGCAGTCATAATTTCTTTTTTGATTTGTTTGTTTGATGATTTCCCTCTGCACCTGTTATTTCTCTTTTGCATTGTTTACATACATATCATGTTGCTTTTTGCATCATTCTTTACATTTTTCATC
>NW_026887512.1:0-8788 GCF_032173495.1 Musca vetustissima
AGTTCTCACGGCTTACACGGATGGTTGGCTTGCTGACTGTTTGAAGAGGACAGATACACAGGTAAATAGGTATTGCAGATACGACAGAGGAAGAAATTAAAATCTTCCGTTGTAATAGTTGTTGTTATTTTATTTTGGATGTTATTACCTGTTACGCCGTAACGACGACTGTGTTTCGTCTTTGTAACGGGAAGATTACCACCAAAAAGGTTTACAATGAAATGTGGCTGCGTATCTGCGCCAGCAGCAGCCGTTGCTGCTGCCACCGTGTATTGTTGTATGTAGTTGTTTTTTTGTAGATAGAAACTTTTTATGAGTTGCACGTGTGCAAAAATATTCAAACCGTAGAGATGATAGGACTGAGAAGTGAGTGTGTAATAAGTAAACTACTTTTTGTTGTTGCTGGTGTGTTGTTCCCAAACAACTGTGCAATGACAATGGAAAATTGAGATGAAAACGCGACATGCGAAAATACAAACAAATATACAAAAATAATAATAATATTGACTAGAAGAAGATAAATGTTAGGTTAATAAGATTGAAGGAAATATGTGTGTGTGTGTTTGTTGATTTGATGGAAAATAGTGATTGTTGGAAAAGAAGTTGAGAAAAATAAACAGACGGTAGATAGAAATAGATAGACGATAGAAAAATAGACAGACTAGGCATACCGATTACGAAAATGTTTCTGACCATTAGAATTTGTGATGCCTTAAAACATTCGGCGAAACTACTAAAGTTTACTAAAACTGTGTTTTAAATTTCCAACACCTCGATCACATTTGGAATATAAAGAAAATTTACATTACACTTACAGTGAAGATTCCATATTCTATTCCTCGCCCTTTTGGCATGTTAAAATTAATTAATTTTATTTTTCAAATGCTTTAATTCAATTCTATTTACATTTTCCACCTGGGCGTTTGAATTATTTAAATATTTAATTATTATTATATTAGCAAATGATGAGCAAGCTTTTCATATAAAACAAAATGCGGAATAAAAATGTTATTAATAATTACATGTGCCATATAGAAGTAATGTCATGCAATATTCATACGTGATTTTCACATAGAGGTTCAGCTTAAACAGCAGTTCCGAACAAATGTTGAAATAAACATTCTTTAAAAAATCCACGTATACATCTATGAAAAAATATATAGGTGGAAAAATATTCGGCTAGGTCAAACTTTGTATACCCTCACCATGATACACACTCAAAATACTTTAAAAAATCGTGCTGCGTAATATCAGGGGCTATACCAAAACCACACAGTCTCCAAAAAATGGGGAATTACCCCGAAACTTGGACTAAAATTGACAAGTTTTAGGTGGAAAGAGTTTCTACTCAATAAGAATCCAAAATATAAAATTGCAGAGCTTTTAGTTGGAAGATGACACGTCTTCTTCAAAATTTGGGAAATCGGTAGGTACCATTATTTGGGGGCTACCATAATACAAATTTCAGAAATTTTTTTCTTTAGACCAAATACGTTTCAGAAAATTAAATTTCATTCAAACTGTGCCCATCTTATTACTTCTTCCAAACTTAGTTCCAATTCGAAGATGGGGAATATCGGTCCACTCCTTCTGGAACCTCCACACAGGGGCTAGGTCTAAATGCGGCTATAGTTCATTATCGAATCTAACGTTATAATTTTTTATCTCGCTATCCTTCGCAGGAGAAATGATTACAACAGAGTCTTAGAACCAAACTCAAAACGCGGAACAAATCAGATAACTATTTTAATATAAAAAGGGGGTTATATGGGGAATACCCCAAAAGGGGGGGGGGGGCGAATATAAATAATTTTTGGTAGGGAGATTTGTTACCATATACGACTACAAAATACCAAATTTCAGCCAATTCGATTAATAAACCCGCTCAAGAACTCCAAAATTGCGAAAATTGGGGTACCCTTATATGTGGGCTATCCGAAAAAATTGACCTATATTCATAATTTTTTGTAGAGAGATTTGGGACCTATTAAGAACTCAAAATACTAAATTACAGCTAATACGGCGGAAAAATACGGTCAAAATTCCCAAAATACTGAAAATTAGGAGGTACCGTTATATGGGGGCTACCAGAAAAAGTGGACATAGATTTATAATTTTTTGTGAAAACATTAAGTACCCAATAAGAACCCAATGTAGGAAATTTCAGTGAATTCGGTTGAAAAACACTCTCAAGAACCTCAAAATACCGAAAATTGGGGGTTACCCTTATATGGGAGCTATGCCTAAACGTGGACCGATATATCCCATCTGCGAACTTGACCTGCCTGCAGACAAAAAACAACTTTATGCAAAATTTCAGCACCCCGTCTCAATTCATTCAGAAGATAGCGTGATTACAACTGACGGACGGACACGGCTAGATCGTCTTAGAATTTTATCAAGAATATATATACTTTATAGGGTCGGAAATGAATATTTCGATGTGTTACAAACGGATTGACAAAATTAATATACCCTCCATACTATGGCGGAGGGTATAAAATCCGCGTAAAGTAAGGTTGTGTTGGCGCATGAAAAAATATTTTTTTTTTTTTTTTAAAGTACTTTTTTAAAAATTAAAACAAATCCATTGGTATAATGTTATAAAATTATGAGGTTGGACTAATGGCGAGGAAGGTTCTGATATGCATTTGGTGGGACTGGAAGGGGACTATTTATTATGAGTTGCTTCCATATGGCCAAACGTTAAATTCTGATCTCTACTGTCAACAACTGGGCCGTTTGAAGACAGCAATTGACCAGAACAGGAGAGGTGTCGTATTCCACCAAGACAACGCTAGGCCACACACATTTACAGTGATTCGCCAGAAACTTCGGGAGCAGTCCGGATGCGACACAAAGCGATTTTCATCTTTTTCTTGCATTGCAAAACTTCTTTAATGATAAAAAAATTGGTATGTAGGATGGATTGTGAAAATCGACTACTGTAGTTTTTTTTTGCACATAGATAGCCGGGCTTCTATGAGAGAGGCATAGAATCATACAACAAAACGGTGCATATCATACAACAACAAATCATACAACAAAACGATGCATATTTTCGCCCAAATCAGACATTACGAAGCATGTTAAATATAGTCCTAATATATTTGTTAAGTTTGTAGATGTTCCATGAAAATATCCGTCAAAAATACGCATTTATAACGTCTATAGTTGCTTGAAAAATATTATTATTGGCTCTTAAGTTAAAAAAACATATCACGGTATTCTAGTGGGTATTTTATATACCGATTAAATAACCCTACAAACATGCTATATACCCATAGCTTTTTTCATTTTTTTATTCTGTTAACAAAATCACTTAATACCAAATATGAAAAATATAATGCAAACAACAACAAAACACGATAAACGATAGCAACAACAACGACTACAATTGCCCATAATACGGCACTAATTGTTTTTAGACACCTGTAAAATAAAAATAAAAAAAAAAAAAAACAAAAATGGTAAAGCAGTAACAACAACAACAAAAAGTTATAACAAATGCGTTTTTATTGCTCATTGCAGTTGTTTTGGCGTTCGGTGCAAAATAAAGATCTGTCGCTGTCATCTCTATCTCTCACCGCGGCTATAGCTGTTTTTGTTGTTGTTTTTTTTTTCACTGAAATCGCATATTAACCTCATCAGCAACAGCCGGCATCACATCGTCGTTGTTGACGTCTTGAATGCCTTAAACTTAGAATGACATAAAAGCTTAGCCTCAGCAAAGTTGTTTTTTTTTCTCATGTTTAAATGTAATTGTTAGCCGTTATTGTTTTTGTTGTTTTACTTTGAAATTAGTGTCCGAGTGTTGTCTAGAGATAGCAATCAGCTGTTGCACAGTAGCAGGCTAGCATGCCGAGATGTGGTAGGTAATTCAAATGAGATGTTTGGTTAGGTTATCAGGACATTTCGATCTAAAGTCGATTTATCGTATCATGTGGTCATGGTGTTTTATTTGTAAATATGAGAATTAGGGGGCCTCATTTAGGTATGGAAGTAAACATAATTTGAAAGCTTAGCTTTACAACATTTTTTCGTTCAAGGACATAGAATTATGTTACCATTTCCAGGATCCAAGAAAACGACTGGGGAGATGTCATATACTTTGCTTTGGGGGTGAATAACGATTATAATAATTGATTAACAAATCCATTACCATTATTATACTCTGTGAGGCACATTAGTGCACAATCTAACATGATATTTATTAATTGTATTAATTAAGGGCAAAATGTCTTTGTAAAATCAAACAACAACAATATTTGTTCTGAACATGATCGTTATAAGCATAAATCTCTAGATAATCTTTAGCCTTGTAATCCTGTTCATATTTGTCATACAAATATGTTGTCTCTGGTTGATCTTTTCAGTAATTTAATATTTCCTTGTGCATATGAGTGTCTTATACATGCACATTGCATTGATTTTAGATATAACATGTTCATGTTAATCGTATGTTTGTAAAAACTGACAGATATTAACTGACGTGAAACATAATAGGTTGTTTTATGTCAGGTGCAAGATAATTCAAACTAGAATTTCAAAGGATGTAAAGGCAGTATTTAAATTATATCTCCTACACATATAATATTAATATAACTTTTATTTGTTTTGAAAGGACTTATTTCTGAAAATGCCCTTTAAAAATTTGATTTTGAGGTGCTATAATACACATCACTAGAATGCTACCCTAACCGCTAAAAGTTCGTATATTCGTATAAATTTCAAATCATTCCCACAGAAATTTAGAGATAATTTTCTTATGTTTAAAAATGTGTAAAATCGCTTACCTTTAAAATTTTTCATTTTTAACAAAAATAAAAAGAACTGAGATTTTTAACGAGAATAAAAACTATCCTAAATAGGATATGCACAAAATTTGACATCGCTACACCCTTTCATTTTGAAGATACAGTACATTCTTTCGAAAAAATTTAAGTCCTATATCAAGAAAACCAAATGCAAAATCGACAATACACAAATTTACCCTCTTCTCTATATTGAAAAGTCATAACTTTACCAAAATTTTGATTTTTTTTTTATTTTTCTTGTGATATGTGTCGTCCATAATCAGGTCTTGGCATATGAAATCCAAATAATATATATCTACTAGCTGCATATTAAATATAAGCTCTAAAATATTTTGTTGTCTGTGGGCAACATTGAGCCACAAAGGGTTAATGGCACCCAACTTAATAATCATTAGCCATGTCTCAATAACGTAATCCAATGACCCTTCCGCACCATAAACCACAACAAACAACCACGCGTTGAGGGTCCTGAGGCTTTTCAAAAATAAATATTGGGGGTTTGGATATCCGTCTTTAATAAATCTCTGATATATTTGGCTAATATATCTGAAATATTAGAAAAATCTGAGATATTCTAAGAACATAATATTATTTTCTTACGAACAATTATCAACTTTTTGATATTGGTCTGGCAACGGCATACCCAATATGAGCACTTCAAAAACCTTTTCAACCTCCTCGGGTAAATTTCTGTATTTTGACATTTCTTTTTCTTCTGGCAGCATTTTTCCATGGCAATTATCCACCCCACATACAAAAGTCTCTATCAGTTTTAATTTTTTTTTTTATTTGTCCTCCTCATTGTGGAGGATATAAAAGATCCACCCGATTGGCATATATTGCAATGATTATATATATTAGTTTAAGGAAAAGGGAAACCATAATTTGTTCGGCTGATGGGTGTTCTAATAGATTTTTCGTAAAGTATCGATCAAACAATTTCACATTTGTGCTCGTTGGAAGAGTTATATTTCGAAGTAAAAAAAATATTTTGCTTTTTTTGTGCATTCAATTGTGAGTTACAGTGTGTTAAAAATGGAAGAGAACGGTGTTTACGGGTCCGTTACTGTATTTCTTTTTCCTCAACCTAATATAACGTATGTGATATATTCTTCTTCTTAAGTTTATATCAAACTAAACAAATTCACATTAAAACAAATTCACATCGAACAGCAGGGCGTATGATATATTTAAAAAATACCGTTCATGGTGGCGAATGAGTATCTTCGTGGTTTGGAATTGCGTATTCGGCAAATATCATACATCGTATTTACAAGACTTCGGTGTTAAGCCTTTTAAGGGGACCCCCACATTCAAGAATGTCCCTACAAAATTTCAGGTGGAAATCTCAAGAACTCTTGAAGATATAGTCGATTTATTGTGTCAGCATCAAGTGACGGCAAGAATGACTCTCAAATTTTAAACGCATTCTTCTCGAATCAATATGGCGGGCACGATAACTCAAAAACTAATAACCCAATCGGTGAAGATCTTCCTTATTTTTTAACCTAGTTTGTGGTCACAAATAGGCGAGTTTCAAAAAAAAAAAAAATCATATTTCCGCCATTTTGTTAATTGTGGTGCGAAGTCAATAATCCATACGAGAGCCAGACATGTACTCTTTGTAACACCTTTGAAATTTTCGCATTCCGATGTCCCAGTGAGGAGTTATAATGCCCCCCATCAAAAATAAGGACTTTTCTTTGATCACAAAAAACAACAACAAACATTTTTTTAAAATAATTTTTCTTCCTTTTTAAATTTTCAAATATATATGTGCAAAGTTACAAACCTTAACAAGCATTGGTATTCTTTTGCCAGCCCATTTAAAATCTTAAAAATTAAAAAAAAAATCGTGAAAGGGGGGGGGGGGGGTGTTCCCTTAAAGAACATTAAACTTCACCAACGTAGTGTCTTTACTAATTGGATCGTTAAAATATAATGTGGTTGGCCATTTCGTTGTTTAATTTTTTCATTTTGTATCGTTTTTATTATAATATTTGACACTACATCATTTAAATGACCTCCACGTGAACTGAGGTATTTTTCGACTACTATTTGACACATATTGTGTTGTATCTCAGCCATAACTTGATGAATATTGGTTTTTAAGTACTCAAGATTTGAGCCTTATGGAAAAGTCGAATGGTGGAACTCGGAGAACTCATCCTCAACGTATGTTTTTTTTTAATACTGTTTGTTATATTTTTTTTTATAAGTGTAAAAAATTGACCAAATATTTCTTAATTTTGCATTCTTCATTTCAAAGTCTGAGCACGTTTTTCTTCTTATGTCACATCTTGATTTTTTCCTCAAAGAAGAAAAGAAAACAATAACAACAAATGTCTATTTGTTCAGCAAACACGAATTTCCAAAATACTTTAAAATTTGAATAACAATAATCACAATAATGATAATTGAAATAGAAATAATAATACAACATTATAACTAAGTGGTCGGTTTGTGTTCGTTGTCTATTGTACTATGACGACGTCATGTATTAACAACAACATGTAGCACTAATAATAAATATAATAATGCATGAGAAATAAACGAACAACAACAAATATGAATAATATCAAAGAAAATTTGCAAGCAAGCAATAGCAACAACAACAAAAAAGCACAACATTTGGCTAGCGGTAGTCCAATGAGTGAGTGAATCAAGATATTTTGTTGGTTTTTGGTTATTTCATATTCGACAATTCCATTGTTTTCGGAAAATATTTGCTTGCCTATGGGTTGGAAAAAAATTTTCTCACTAATGATCAATTGCTGCAAGAAAAAAAAAACGTAAAACATGAGATCGACATCGGCCAGTCTGACTATGGCATTAATATTAGTTTTTTTTTCTTCTGTTTTCCTGCCATGTGTCTGGTATGTTATGTTTGTCGAAATTTTGAAATTCTCTTTTGGGAAAAATGTGACTTTTTCTCCCGATATTTATTTATGTTTTTTTCCTTGCTACTTCTGGGGTTTCGTCAATGAATCTATTGTTTGTTTCTGCAGATTTCAATTCCTTCTATTCAAATGTCAATTTATTGTTTTAAAGGTGCGGATTATTTTTTGTGAATATGTTCTCCCCTTGTTTGTTCCTTTAAGAGGAGAGGAAAATCGTGTGTTTTTATTAACTGGAGGGGTGGATGTTTTCGTATGTTTTCCTTAAAAATATACATTTGTTTTGTTTTTTGTTTTCGTTTCTTTAAGTTGTCATAATTTTTGTTGTTGTTGTTGTTATTGCTGTTCGTGTGGTTAACCATTGTTTTACCTTATAATGACACTCAATTAGTTTTATTGCTTGCTTATAGTAATTGGATAATTTTCGGTGGGAATTATTTGAAAATAGTATTCTTAGTTGTTAATATGGAATAACAGTTACCATATTTGTAGAATATATGTCACTTTGTGTTGGTTTTAATGGGCTTTTAACAGAGGAATCAATTTCGTAGGTTATGACGGAGTAGAACAATTTTATAATTGGGTCTCAGATTTTTAAACCTAATTATAATGGCAGCAATTGAATTGCATTATTTGGCGCCATTGTTATTATTGAAAGAACGCAAAGTCTATTTTAACTTTCAATTATGCAATAGAGGTAGATTGTATAGAGTAACTTCTGGTAATGTGGACCATGCGTCAAATGTGGACCACCCCCCATATCTAAGAAAATGCTTGAAATATGTCAATGCCGCCTTGATAAAAGTTTTCCTAATTAGTGAAAACAAACATCAAACTTGGTTTTTAATAATTAATTGCAATGTTGAAAATTTCGTAGGTGAAAATGTAGCTCTGATTGTAAAAGTGTGATTTGAAAATTTTTTAGCACAATAGTCGAACGATTTTGTAAAATAGTCGAACATGTTGTTTTCCTCGAATATAAAGAGTTACTGTGGTTTTCTTGTTTTCTTTAACAAAAATACACGATTATCTGTAATTACTTTCGGTTATTTTTAAATTTTTATTCATTTTTGA
>NW_026887513.1:0-8595 GCF_032173495.1 Musca vetustissima
CTTTTCAAAATATTCTTTAATAAATCCACGCCTCTTATAGTCCTTTTAAAAATATTCGTTAAAAAATCCACGCCTCTTATAGCCCTTCTCAAAATATTCTTTCATAAAACCACGCCTTACTACTTGAAAAAAATATTCTTTCGAAATCCACGCTTTGTGTTGGTCCCCGAAAAATACATTTTAATAAATACAGGCCTTGTGTTGGTCAGCGAAAAAATAGTTTTTAAACCCATGATAGATGACAGATTCAAGCATCTCGATAACCACAAGGTCACTTGGATTTCTGCCGATCAAGCAACGAGAAATCAAATTGATCATGTTGTGATATACGGAAAACATTCGCCCAGTGCATTAGACGTTCGATCGATCCGAGGAGTGAATATCGATTCGGACCTCTACCTTGTAATAGCCAAAGTTCGCACCCGTCTTAATGTAGCAGCAAAGGTGCGATCTAAAATAACACGGAAACTCGACGTCGAAAAGCTGCAAACACAACAGATAGCCGATGCCTACTCCGCTTAACTTATCCACCTGCTTGATGAAAGCACTTCTTGTCCCGATAATAGTATAGAAGTACAATGGCAAAGAATTGCCCACTTCCTACAAACTGCAGCAAAAGCAACACTTGGGTACCAAAAACCAACATCAAGAAATCCGTGGTACGATCAGGAGTGTCGTATTGCTACTGAGGAGAAAAACGAAGCGTATAGGGCAACCCTGCAGACAGTAGCAACACGTAACGTGAGCGCGAGCAAATCGATATGTACAGGAGTCAGAATGAAGTCCGAAAATTCTACCAACGGGTAAAACACCAAACCGGAGGCTTTGGTGCAGGCACACCCTCCTCTAGAGATGGAGTAGGAAACCTGGTGACAGGTACAGATAGCGTGTTGAGGATCTGGAAGAAGCATTTTGAAAAACTTCTGGTATCGAATAGTGGCTGTGAAGAAGATATCCCAAAACCAATAAGAGATGACGGTATGGAGTGTATACCACCTAACCAGAATAGTCAGAATAGCAATCAATCGGCTGAATAATAAATAAAGAATAAAGCAACAGGTGCCGATAGGTTACAAGCCGAACTATTCAAGACTGGTGGTTAGATGAAAGTCAGGAACATGCACCAGCTGATTAGTATAATTTGGCTAGAGGAATACATACCCAATGATTGGGACCTCAGCATCCTGTGTCCTGTGCACAAAAAAGGAGACAAGACGATATGTGCCAACTACAGAGGAATTAACCTTCTTCCCATCGCATATACAGTGCTATCCAGTGTGCTGTGTGAAGGATCAGAGGTGTTAAAAGTCATATTTACGTTCGGGATTCCTGCAAAATTAATACGGCTATGCAGGATAACTTTAACTGGCACAAGATGAGCAGTTAAGGTCGGAAAGGACCTTTCGGAGCCCTTAAATATCGAACGAGGATTCAGATAAAGTGATAGTTTGTCGTGTGATTTTTTCAACATCCTGTTGGAAAAAGTCATACGAGACGCAAAGGTGAACAGAAATGACACTCTGTACACCAAACAACACCATGTTACTCGCCTACGCCTATGACATCGACATAATGGGTCGAACATTGAGAGCGGTAACAACCACCTTTGAACAAATTGAGAAGGAGTCTGCCAAAGTGGGTCTGGCAATAAATGGCAAGAAAACTAAGCTGATGGTATCAACGCGCAAGACGTCCAGTAGACTCGGACCAACTGTGAAACTTGAGAACTACAACATCGAGAAAGATTTATATACCTTGGTACCGCCATAAACGAAACGAATGACATCAGTTTTGAAATTTTGGAGAAGGATGCTACAGATAGTCGGTAAAAAGTAAGGCCGCCTCACACTCTACAAGATGCTGTTATATGGATCTGAAGCATGGATACTTGCGGAAGCAGATGAGGCAGTTCTTGGAGCGTTTGAGAGAAAAATTCTCCAAAAGATTTATGAGCCGATCTGCGTTGAAGGTGAATATCGTCTTCGAATGTAGCATGAGTTGTACCATCTATTATCGGACATCGACATAGTCAGAACGATTGACCTACAGCGACTGCGTTGGCTAGGTCATGTTGTGAGAATGGATGAAGATGCCCCAGCCCAGAAGGCATATAAAAGCGAACCAGCTGATGGTTCACGCAGAGGGGGAAGGCCACGAATAAGATGGAAATATCAAGTGGAAGACAACATTGCCGAATATGGTCATTCAAATTGGAAAAACTGCACAAAAGACCGACTTGCTTGGAAATTTTTTTAAGCTCGGCTTATGGAACGAAAGTTCTGTCACAAGCTAGCTAAGTAAGTAATGAACTGAAGATTATGATAGCAGAGGCACTGGAAGTCATTGTAGAAGATCTGAAACCAGAAAGTCTTTAAAGAGAATTTAAATGAATCATTTGTCTTTCAAATCATTCCCGCCTTATGTTGGTCCTTGAAAAATATTCTTTAAAAAATACACGTCTTGTGTTCGTCCGTGACAAAATACTCTTTCAGGATGTGCCCACATCCGGTACTGTTATTTCTATATTTCTTCAAAATCATCATGCAAACACACACTTTCTCTATTTACTGTAAAATTCGAATTTGTGCTAAAAATGCAGTTGAAAGGACTTGCACTTACATTTACTACTACACCCACAAGAGAAAAAAGAAAAGAAAAACAACAACAACACAGTATATACTAAGTCATTGGCAGACAAGCAAACGAACGATGAACAAATGGACGGACGAACAGAACGAAACAACATAGCAACAGCCACAATTATTAACAGCAAATTCATATCTATGGGTGGTGGGGGATCATAGTGCATATACGCATCGGGTATACGCCAGTATTTGACGATAGTGGCTGGGAATATTCATACCCTAACGCACAATTTAATAATGTATTTGGAGCATGTGATTGTGTGCGTGTGTATGTATATGTGTGCGTATTACTATGTTCTACTTGCAATCAGAAATATACCCTTTTAAAGTGGAGTTTGAGTTTATCGATAAATTGGAATGATTGAATATGAGAGGAGATGATGCGACGATTGCGCTTTAATATACTGTGCTGTGGAGATATTTAAAGATGTGAGTGATTTTTGAAAAAAAAATATTCTTTTAACGTCTCAACATAGGCGTGGATTTTTTAAAAATATTTTTTTCAGGATCTACTATAAGACGTGGATTTTTTTAAACATATTTTTTTCAAGAGCTAATATTGGCGTGGAGTTTCATAGGCGTGGATTTTTAAAAATATTTTTTTCAACGTCTCAACATAGGCGTGGATTTTTTAAAAATATTTTTTTCAACGTCTCAACATAGGCGTGGATTTTTTAAAAATATTTTTTTCAACGTCTCAACATAGGCGTGGATTTTTTAAAAATATTTTTTTCAACGTCTCAACATAGGCGTGGATTTTTTAAAAATATTTTTTTCAACGTCTCAACATTGGCGTGGATTTTTTAAAAATATTTTTTTCAACGTCTCAACATTGGCGTGGATTTTTTAAAAATATTTTTTTCAACGTCTCAACATAGGCGTGGATTTTTTAAAAATATTTTTTTCAACGTCTCAACATAGGCGTGGATTTTTTAAAAATATTTTTTTCAACGTCTCAACATAGGCGTGGATTTTTTAAAAATATTTTTTTCAACGTCTCAACATAGAAAAAAAACTTTTACAATTGTATAATTTTGCAAAAATGTTTCTTCATAGGTAGCAGTTCTGTGAGCTATATGAGAAGATTTCGATATTCCATAGCATAGATCATTCGTAAGTGAAAGTATAAAGTAACACAAATACATTTTAAAGAAATACACACACATATATTTAGTTCACCAATGATGCTGGTTACATATATATATATATATATATATATAGAAAAGACTAAATCATGATATGGCTTACAATTTTAGCATTCGCAGATATACAGTGGATCATGGTAGAAAAATATTGAAAGGGGAAGAAAATCTCCTGATTGTTATTTTGTAAATATTAAGATATTCATACAAAATTGAACAAGTGAAAAAATCGTTAAGTTCGGCCGAACTTTGGTTAGCCTTCACCATAGGAATACGTACAGTTACGTGAAATGAAAATATGGGGAACATACCAAAAAGTGACCCTATAACGATAAATCTACCAATCGGTTGTTGCAAACCATAATGTAGACCAAATAAAAATTTCAGCAATTTGATTGGGGGTTTTCCTAAAAACTCAAAACCCAAAAATGTTGACCTATATTATGAACGCATGGTAGGGTGACACATTTGTATAAAATCCTCAAAATACTGCAATGTGGAGGACAAAGTCATATGAAGCATACCTAAAGCGGGAGCAGTATTGACAGCATTGTGTAGGAATTAGCGAATATTTGGAGTTTTATAATATGCCTAACTACGGATCGATATAGCTCAATTTCGAAGCTAATATTAATACTCTTCACCATACTGTAGAACAGGGTGCTACGTCTTTGTTCATATGTTTGATACAGACAAAAGGAAACGAGATAGACACATGTTTCCTCTTGAGAGTATCCATATAATAACTTTCGTCTGTCTGTCCATGTTAAAATGTAACCAAAGTACAGGTCGCATTTATGATCCGATTTGGATGAAATTTGGCACAGGTCACTTAATTGGCCCAAGGACGAACCCTATTGAAATTGGAGAAAATCGCTTCAGATTTAGATATAGCTCCTATATATATTGTCGTCCGATTTAGTGTAAATGGTGCACCGAAAACCCAAATTTATGCCGATAGGGACTATGCCCAAAAACGGGCAGATATAGTCATTCTCGAAACTAACCTACTAGTTTTTTATCTCGATATCCTCCAAAGTAGGAAAGATTACAACAGATGGATAAATCGACTAAATCATCTTATAATTCCATACTATATAGGGTATAAACGGATAATTTCAAGTAAAGCATATCCCCCATACTATGGTGGAATACGGGTATATGGAACAAATCAGTTAACTATTTTAATATAAACCAATGAGCGGAGCAGTACAGTCGGACGGGGCCGACCATATGATACCCTACACAACTACCACGAAAAGCACACTTTCGGCGGTTCTATATTCTGAGCCAGGGCAATATTTCCGCTCTAAGTATTTGGTCAGATCCCCTTCACCTTGTAAAATATGTGATAATAATTGCCTCTAGAGCGGCTAGAAAATCTGACAGAATTAAAGTTTTCGGTTCATTGCACCCCCTGAATGAAATTTCAACTTCACCGAAAACTATAAGCGTCGTCCTTGACCATAATCGGAACTTCATGTACAATTTCAAAGCAATCAGCGCGCCATTTCCGTCCTCTAATGAAGTAATAGTAATAATATGCACATAGTCACCTTTACTTAATTACGTATTACTCCCGCATGGGAGTACATACAGCCATATAATTGGTATCAATTTGAAGGTCAACAACTCATCTTTGACATACTATTAACATCTCGAGTATATGTCCTTCAGGAGCAAGTAATACGCCCAGAATAAAAATTTTTTTAATTTTTTACACAAGAGTCAGGGTCCATTTGACCCGCTAAATAGTGACCGATCTTTATCAAAACAGGCATGCTTATTCTTAGGCCCGATCCCCTTCTCCACGATGTTCGGACCATAACTACGGCCTCTGGAGCGGCCAGAAAAACCGACAAAAATTTAGTATTTGGTCCATTTCATCCCCTAAATATTAACCGATCTTTACCAAAAACAATAGGGGTCTTCATTGGCCAGAACCCATCCTACATGCAAAATTTCGTGAAGATTGGTCCATAACTGTGGCCTGTATCGTGTTTACAAATGTCTAGATCGACTCAGCTAGTCGAGATATGACGATCGGTATACTTAAAGGTGGGTCTAGGACCAATATTTCGCGGCGTTACAAACTTTTGGGGCTGCACAAAGCTATAATACCCTGACAACATAGTTGTGTAGGGTATAAAAAGGCGGTTATATGGGTACTACCCCTAAAAGGAGGCGAATATTAATAATTTTCGGTAGGGAGATTTGTTACCATATACGACTACAAAATATTAAATTACAGCAAATTCGGTTGAAAACCGCGCTCAAGACCCCAAAATACCGAAAATTGGAGGGTACCCCTATAAGGGGGCTACCCGAAAAAATGGACGTATATATATAATTTTTTTGTAGAGAGATTTGGTACCTATTAAGAACTCAAAATACAAAATTACAGGCAATTTGGTGAAAAAAATCCTGTCAAAACCCCACAAACACTAAAAATTGCGGGGTACCCATATATGGGCGCTACCAGAAAAACTGGACCTATATTTATAATTTTTAGTGGGGAAATTTAGTACCCAATAGGAACTCAATGTACCAAATTTCAGCAAATTTGGTAAAAAACGCGCCCAAGAACCCCAAAATACCGAAAATTGGAGGGTACCCTTATATGGGGGCTATGCCTAAACGTGGACCGATATAGCCCATCATCGAACTTGACCTGCCTGCAGACAAAAGACGACTCTGTGCAAAATTTTTGGCGATCTATCTCTATTCGTTTAGATGCTATACCCTCCTCCATACTATGGTGGAGGGTAAAAAAAGGAGGAAAGCAGTTAAGTCGGACTGGGCCGACTATATGATACCCTTCACCACTTAGGGTATATTCAACATATGTATCCCAACAGACGTCGCATTTTCGAAGGAACATTGTCATGAAATTGAAAAAAAATAAATATGCGATCTTTATTTATTTGTAAAATGACTAACATCAATCCATACACATGCCTTTCTGCCATCTATGCTAAATATCATTTCATTCGGGCAGATTTAGAGTCGTTTGCGTACAATGGGACAAATTTATGTAAATCGATTTAAAGCAAACTAGGCTTATTTCAGTAAGCTTTTCTAAATTTCGTCCAAATCGAAAGATATATAGAGTCATTGGTGCACCATTTACATAAAATCGGACAAAACTATATATGGTAGCTATATCTAAATCTGAACCGATTTTCACGAAACTTGGCACACATAATTCTGGATCTAATTCAGTACACTATTCCAAATTTCGTGCAAATCGAAAGATATATAGGGACTTTGGGGGCTTTTTTACCTTAAATCTGAAGAAAATATATATGGAAGCTATATCTAAATCTGAACCGATTTTCTCGAAACTTAACACACGTCATTCTAGACTGAATTGAGTGTACCGTGCCAAATTTCGTGCAAATCGAAAGATATATAGGGACTTTGGTGCCCCATTTACCTTAAATCGGAAGAAAATATATATAGGAGCTATATCTAAATCTGAACCGACTTTCTCGAAACATGACACACATCATTCTAGGCACAATTCAGTATATTATGCAAAATTTCGTGCAAATCGAAATATATATAGGTACTTTGGTGCCCCATTTACCTTAAATCGGACTAAATCTGAACCCATTGACCCAAATAAAAGAGCTGATAATATTAAAGAACTTAGTGTTAAGTACTTGAGTGAGTGAGGCTCGATTTTTGGAAATTCGAACTGGAAGGGTAGGAGAAGTACTAAAATGTACCAAATATGGTACCCTTTGTATTAGTGCGAACGGGAAGAGCTAGAATTCTGAAATTTGGAATTTGGGTCACTGATGGAAAGTTAGAAAAGTGTACGAAAAGTACTAAACTTTACTAAATTTAGTTCTAATTGTATATATATTATATATGTTATATATATATATAACTAGCTGGACCCGTGGCACTTCGCTGCCCCTACCAAAGGGCAAAAAAGTAAATCCATAATATGGTAATTTTTACGATGGAATGTGTAACTGACTTAGAATTTTTAAACGTATAGCATTATTGCTATGAGAAAAAACCGTAACTCAAATGGAAGTGCATTCCAACATCGCGTAAATATTCCAAATTCGAGGTATCAAAATATTGGGGTTTCTGGAGGAGTGTGTGAAAAAAAATAACATCCTTAAGTGTCCACGGTAATATATATACTGAATAAATTTTTCAAAAGCAAATTTTTCGATTTAAAGCAAACTTGACACACGCTATTTCGGTTTAAAATTTAATCTCAGTCAGACATCTATTGAGTATATGGCGTACATTTACCATGAACCGAATTCAAGGCAACTTACCAGAGATTAATTCATATCGGACGAACATATATATGGAAGCTACATCTAAATCTGAACAGATTTTCACGAAACTTTGCTACACTATTATAGACTTAATTCAGTACGCTATGCCAAAATTCGTGCAAATCGTTTATATAGAGGCTTTAGTGCACCATTTACATAAAATCGAACGAAAATATATATGGGAGCTATATCTAAATTTTAACCGATTTTGACGAAACTTTGCACACATTATGCTAGACTTAATTCAGTGCGCTATGCAAAATTCGTGCAAATCGAATGATTTTCAGGGGCTTTGGTGCACCATTTACCTAACATCGGGCGAAACTATATATGGGAGCTATATATTTCACGAAACTTAGCACACATCATTCTTGATCTAATTCAGTAGGCTATACCAAATTTCGTGCATATATATAGGGACCATTTACAATATATGTGAGCTATACATAAATCTAAACCGATTTTTCCCAATTTTAATAGAGCTCGTCCATGGGTCAAATAAAT